>NW_013670364.1:66506-82585 GCF_000517525.1 Limulus polyphemus
GAACATTAGTATTTTTACAAAAACATTATGTAACTTCATCGTGGAAAACTCAGCATGTGTGGTTGGTGAATTATGAAGGACAAAGCTAGCTAGCTCCCTGTTAAGTGAATTGTACCTACGTCAACTCGTAATTAACTCATCCTGAACCCTCGATAAGATATCAAGGAAGTTCCAGACTACAAAGAGGACTTTATATTGCTTGTAAGTTTGTAAAATTTTTGTATATAAATCATTGTGTGTAATAGCTGTTATTGTAAATTGTATCATTGTTTGTATATTAAAATGTATTTGTATTAAAAAAGAAAACTGTTGGCAAATATCATAAATTGGAGATATAATGGCATATATTTAACTACTAAATTTAAATTATCATTTAACTCAGGCTATTTGTAATTCTAATACATAACAGGATGAATGTTCATAATTCTAGACTGGATGAGTTCTGTTCCTTTGGTTGAGTATGGCACACACGATTCCATCATTCCGAGCCTGGGATGATTGCCTTTTGGACTTCTTCAGGTTGAGGAGAAAGTTTGTCCACTTTGGTGTTGCTTACTTTCTCGTTGTGATTCCGGTGGTTCATAACCCATCACTCTATGGCTACAGGTTGGGACCCAATCAAAAATATATCTATATATCATGCTGCGATCCAATTGTCCTAGCTGCCAACATGGGATATAGGAATCCCTTAATTCCAACCCTGAGTTGTAGAAACTCAACTATCTGGTTGGGGCTGGCCTATAGTGATGATCACTAATGTACTATTCCACCCTTGATACAGGAACTAACTTCAGGGTGAAGTTATGGATGTAGCATGTTTCCCTCACTAGGGTACCACTCTTATCTTGGTACACTCCTGATCTATGCAGATGCTTTCTGTATGGGTAATGTCCTCACCGGTTTCTCTACCTTCTCAATGTAGGATTCTAGCTATAGGTGTCAGCGGAGGTAAGTATGTTTTGGAAGTTAACATTTTCCTAAATGGAAAATTTATTTCCTTTAATTCTTACCTCCGCTGATACTCTCCCGCTTTTCACCCTCACTATGAGCTGGTGTTAGAGACTCGGATGATATCAGTCTCGAAAAAGTTATAAGAGTATCTGAATGAGGTCCTTATATACAGTTCCAGAATAGAGGGTGCATTGAAGTAGGTGTAGAGTATCTTGTCAAGGGCAATTGAGTGGGGTATAAAAGACTGGAGCAAATGAGAATGGGCAAAGATCGAAACCCAGGTGGTCAAGTAATAGCTATAAGTGTCAGCGGAGGTAAGTATTATTGGAAATACACTTTCAATTTAGGAAAATGCTAACTTCCACCTCTCTTATACTTATGAAACTCACACAAGACTTTTGCAAATCCACAGTAGACAATCTTGAAAAGAACATTGCTGCTATAAATTCCCAGAACAGTTTTCCTACTGAACACAGAAATTTGATCCATTTATTAACAAAACAAAGAAGACTTGAAAATCATGCAAAAAACAACAGTAGGAAAACACATCATTATCTTTGACATAAGGATAAAGGTTTCTCCCATCCAAACCATAATGTGTGTTTACAACAAATTATTAACAGACTCATACTAATACCATCTGTGAGCCACTGATTAATAACTCTAACAATGTAAAAGTGTACATTGAGTAGTCTACTAAAATAGATTCTACTTCCAACTCTGCTATCTTAGTTATTTCTGCATTTGATCTACCCAAACCAAAGAACACTTCCAATCATCAGTCTGTCATTTAAGACACTTAACTGAAACTCAACACAAACTTCTCAGTAAAGGTTTTCATTCTTCTCCCACCCCTAAAAACATAGATAGCTTTGAAGTCGTTTCTGACCTACAAGAATTTTCACGCAGATTAAGACTTCAAGAATTTTTTCACAATCAAACCACTGAAAGAAATAATTTCTAAAATCCTTCTGGTTACCCCAGCCAACAGGGAATCACATCTAGAAAGTTTTATTAATGCAGTTGAAAATGAAGTAATTCAAGCCATTAACTCTGACTCAAAAGTATGAGACAATCTCTCCTACAGTGAACATACTACTCTAATTTCACTGAAACATGAAAATGAAATTATTATCAAACCAGTTGATAAGGGCAGTTCCATTGTCATTCAAGATAAGTCGGACTAAGATGTGCTATGTAGCTCACAGGAAAGCCAGCACATTATTTGTGAAACATTACAGTTCCTTTCACCAAGACTCCCAGTTCCAGGTTGCTTTTACATTTTAAGAAAAATACACAAACCCAGCAATCCTGGTCATCCTATTATTTCTAATTGCAGTATGCCTACAGAAACTTATCTGCTTACGTTGATGACTACATCAGAGATATCCCCCCCCCCATGTTTGACATTGTACATTAAATACACGACACATTTTCTAAACATTATTTCTGACATTAACAGCAACAGAAAACTTCCTCAAAACACTATTCTCTGTACTATGGATGTTTCTTCTTTCTACACAAACATTCCCCACAACAAAGGCCTTAAAGCCCTAGATTCCCCTCTGCTAAAATTAGACAAACCCAACACTTAGCTGAACTAGTACTTACACTTAACGGTTTTGAATTTAGTAATTTCTCTATTCAAACAAAAGGCACAGATATGGCCATCAAGATGGCACCAAACTATGCCAACATTTTTATGGGAGACTTAAAGATGATACTATTGGAAAGCTGCACAGACAAACCAACGTTTTGGATATGCTACATTAATGACATTTTTTTTTCATTTGGGTAGGAAACAGAGATTCATTACTGTCTTTTTATAGACATGCTAACACCCTCCACAATTCTATTAAATTTACTCTAGATTACTCCACTACCCAAATATGTATCTTAAATGTAAACCTAACATTAAAAGGTGGTGTTCTACATACAGATTATTGAAATATTACTGACAATTAAGTGGTAATTTTAGTTGCATTAGTTTCAGCTTTTAAAAGCCTAATAATACATGTTCTATTTGCTTTTGTTATAGGATGATACAGCACCATCTAAAGACTGTTTAATGGGTATGCATATGGCCAGGTGGAGAACTATTAGACAGAGGTGAGAAGTGAGACTTTATTTTCTGTTAACTCTTTCCACATAGACTTGGTCATTTTGACTGACCAGGTAACCACAAAAGTATCCATACTATACTTTTTAATGTGTTATGTTTATGTTCAAGAAATCTGGCAAGCTTTTAATAACATTACAAATCTTTTGTAAACAAAAAATCAGCTCTTTCAACTAAGTGTTTTATACTAAAGATTTGTCCTTGAATATATGGAATAAGTGTTGGCTAGTTTTCAAGTTTCATTTGCATAACCTCTAAGACCTGTCAAATGTTTTTGTTTTGTTTTTTCAGTAAAACTTTATATTTTATCTATTAATTTCTATATAGATTCAGTCGATGTGACCAACCTTGTAATCACCATAAAAAAAAGAAGAAATGAATCTAAATTACTCTTTTTTTTTTTCTTTCTTGCATGGCTGCAGATACTAAATAGCTTAAGACTCATGACAGCATACATTTGTTTCTACTTAATTGTATTGTTTTATTGTCCTTTGAACTTTACTAATAATCCTGCGATTTGTTTTCATATGTGATATTTGTGTGAACTCACAGTTTTGAAATTTCAAAAAGGTTTAAATGTGATATGATACTAATTGGTATATTTCACTCTGTTATTTTTCTAATTTTTTTATCATTTTCTTTCTTAAATTTCCCATGAAACGTAACAAGAGAACAACCATCTTCTCTCTTCTTTTTCTTTTGATAAGCATGTGAGGCCAGCAACATTGAGGATAAATCTGGTAGATGGGGTACCCCAACAAAGTTTGGGTCCTACTTCTACCAGTACCTCAAAAAACAGGTCATGTTATATAATGACCAACCTTATGGTTTGTGCTCAAATGTTGGATGTTTGTTTTCCCCCAGAAAATCTAACTAATATATACGTGATTGCTGATAAGTTCTCATCTTGTAATTGAATATTATTATTACTATTTTATTTACACTCAAAATCAAAAATATATCAAATATTTTGTCATTCTTTATGATAGCTGAAATCATAGACCCTACACTGACTAGAAAACACTCCCATCAAGGAGGCATTATTGTATGTTGTTGAATCCAATAAGAAAGAAAAATGTTAGTTTATATACACATCTAGTATGCAAAGATTACCATTTATATCACTTGTAATGTGCCCAAGAACTGTCTGCAAATATATTGTAAAAGTTTACATGGGAAGTTTACTATATTTGCAACCATTCATTTTAGTATTTTATTAATTTTGCAGCTGTTGTCCAATTTTTATTTTTAACACATAATGAAATTAGAAATGTTTAAAAGGTACATTATTTTATTTGAAGTTTCATCTTGCCCAAATTATTCTTTAGGGAACATAAAGTAGGATTATTCTAATGCTTACACTACAGCACCAATAACACTATAATTGTAGTGTTCATAGAAAAATTCGTCTTTCAAGTATTCTAAAGGTGATGGTTATATAGCTTTCAAACTATTGATTACATTAATTGTTAATAGGTGGTTGAATCAGCACTATAAAACAATAATGAATTAAATATCGCATTACCGTTATCGGTCCTGGTTGTCAACTTATTTTCATAATGGATAATGTCTGTGGTAATAAGTATTCTGGATATCCCATCTATCAGACAAAATCCAAATGCTAATATTAAACTAGTCAGCTGCCATGGAAAATCAAATAAGGGTATGTAGCTGAATGTTTACACCCACAACATCTCAGCTTCTACTGCCTTTCACTGTTTATAGCCAGTTGTGGGAAGGCAGTTACCCTTAAATTTCTTTAAGTAGAAATGAAACCATCCTAACATTTGTACTAATTAAACTCCCAACCTCCATCCTTACAAAAAGATATTAAATAGAACTATAAGATACTAAATAGAACTATAAACCCTACCTTAAAAGTTTTTATATGGTTCTTACTCCCTACCTCCATCAGCATTTTGTCCGGTAGATGGGGGTATCCTCATCATGTTTGGGTGCATTTACCACAGACATTATCTGCGATATATGTATATGTGCATGTGTACATGTTGCAGTATAGCAGTTTGTGAAAACCTTATCATCATGTTCATTGTATTCTTCACCTGAGGTTTACTTTTATTTCTCATACATAATTTGAAAGAAGTTTTATTTCTGTGTTTTTCAACTGATTTGAAATTTATTTATGAAAAAGGAGATTTATAAAACATTCTGTAATACATAGCATTAGCTTGTTGCATTCTTGTGAATCTTATTTTTTCTGTGTCTGTATACACATCTCAGGTGAATGATAATGCAATTATGTTCAGGGTGTTAATTTATTATTATTTTCAGTATTTTCTGTTATTAATGTATAATTATATTTCAATATAACTGCAATACAATGGTTCAACACAATTTAAAAGTTAGGTACTTGAAAATATGAAAATCTTCATATAGAAATTTCTTTACTACACTGACTGTCAAGTTACAGTAATGTTGTATTGTAGTATTTTCAGGTGAAACCAGTTTCCACTCAAGCATTAGATGGGTTCACTTTGTAATGGGAGTATTGATCAGGAAGATCATACATTTCTGAGTATAAATAAACAACTGAGTTTGAACTAAGAAAATAAATAGACCAGACACATGATTTTATGTGAAGCACAATCTTTACTAGGTTCAAACCAAAAACACAGTGTACATATTTGTGTAAACACTGAACGGTCGCCTCCACAGAATCAATAAATCTGTCGACAGCTTTCTTCTTTCTAGATATTTTCCCATTAACAAAGGTCCTCTCGGTGGGATAGTAGTAAGTTTGTGGACTTAAAACACTAAAATCCAGGGTTTCGATTCCCCACAGTGGACACAGCAGATAGCCCAATGTGGCTTTGCTATATTACAAACAAACTGTTGACCAAGTAGAACTGATGTAAATTCAGTTCTACATACTGACAAGAAACATCATATTTACCCAGAATGACAGGACTGGGTAAGACTGTAACCCGTAGATATTATCAACTTGGTCAATGAAGGACCCAGTAAAATAGATAATAAAGGTAACTACAACAAAATTAACTGAATGGTGTTTTGGACCATATGTTTGTGGTAAAACGTAGAATCTGACCAAACCAAAAAGCAAAATAAATTCCTATATTAATAAAAGAAGACAGAATACATATAGTATTACCTTTATACTACAATAATACAGTCACATAACTGAAACATCATCTAAGCTCACAGGTTTTGCTCAAGATTGATCCTTTCAACTTCACTGATACAGAATTGTAAATTTTCCTATAAACACCATTAGTAAAGAATTTTGAAAGCCATAAAGATTATATATCTTTGAATAATGGTGGGTTTTTATAGACTGAGAAAGCTGACCACGTTATAGGAAAACAATTTTTAATAGGGTTATTTCCCTCAGAGTTCATGTACTACTACATAATTTTTGGTCATTCCACAAGAAAAATTGGGAGGTTATTACCTTTGAATATAGCTGAACTTGCCAGTGGTTAAAATTGCTACCAAAATCTAAATAGTCTAATTAAGTACACATTCCTACAGCAATCTTTCCTATGATATAACACGTGACACCAAGGGTGAATGACCCAGGACAGTGCATAACAAGGGCAAAAGCAGTTTAGCCATGTTTCAAAACCAACTCTATTCGGAAATCTGTGCAGATATGTGAAAGCCATTTTTCAGTTCTTGGCAAGCAAGAGATGCTCACATATCTAAATTAAAATAAGGGAAAGAAACATATATTATGTCTTTATTCTACAGTCTTTCCTCCTCCCTTTCACTTTAGGCCATCCTTAATTTCAAGTTTTGAAATCCAATAAAATATATCTTAGATAAAATGAAAATTGCATACTCATCAGTCTGTATAACTTGCTCTTATCCCTGAAGAACACTTACACAACAGAACAAGCAGATCATACAGACAACACTACTATTTAAGATTACTTCTTAATTTACAATGTTTATTAATCCAAAATCCCTCTATCAATTCAATGGTACAAAATAAACAGAACATCAGTACACAACAAAAGAAAAATCCTTTGTGAGTGAAACTCACAACATTTTAGTTATATCGTTGCACTAATGATAGGAAAATTTGATAAAGAAAATGCTTTAATAGTGAAACTTCACATAATCTCAATTGAAAATTGTAGTAAGTCATTAAAGGAAGGGTGGTGTATTTATTTTCACATGTTCGCAATAGCAAAAATCAGTTGAGATGATAACTAACGTGTTATTGATGAAGAAGGGTAATTTTGTATGTTTCATTAACAGGTTTAGTTAACAGTCTTGCAAATTAATCAAGATGTCAAAGATTTTTTGAAAATTTTGGCAAACGAGAAATGCTCATCTATCCAAATAAAAAGGGAAAGAAAAAAAACACTTTTCTTACTATTACATACCACAGTGCTATTTCTAATGCCATAATGGTCTGGTGGTTAGGGCACTTGACTTTCATTTTGTGGGTTGTATGTTTGTTTTCCATTACCTAACATGTCCACCCTTTCAGCTGTAGGAGCATTTTAATGTGATGGTCAATCCACTATTTGATTATAATAACCCAACAGTTAGCAGTGGATGGTGTTGACCAGCTACCTTTCCTCTAAATTAGGGATGGCTTGTACAAATAGCTCTTGAGTAGCTATAGCTTTGCTTGAAATTAAATAAACAAACAAGCTTATGCCATAAAGTGATATATCAGACTTTAAATACAGATGCTTTTAGCAATGTTTTTTTTTAAAGGTATAGTGTTTGAAAAATTTTAAATATTTACAAACCACTCGTGTTGTTAGCTTATTTTAACATAAATCGACATATATATGTTGGCTAATTAGTATCACTTGGAAGATGCTGGATTTGTTCTCACTGTGTGAAAACTTGTTTAGTAGATGACAGTTACAACACTTCCCCACCATGAGTAAACGAGGACTTGTACATTTTATTACGTTGATGTGGACATTGCAGCAGAAACAATATAGATTAGATTATATAGATTTTTTACTCTATAATAACTATGGGTGCCATGTTAAGTTGTAAGGACATTATCAGACAAATACATGAAACATACTGCTGATGCCTATGAAAAACATGTTAATTTGATCAGTTACAGGTTTTATATTATTCTTCAGAATGCTTTTGGTGTTAGTACTAGCTTTTTCTGTGCACAAACCCAAATCATAAACAGCATGGTTGTAATCCCAGGCTGTAGGTATGCTTTAACAGAAATATTTTATAAAGTACTCTAGTTGTAATCCTGTGGAAATAAATTGAATTATCCAATGATATGTTACACTCATGGTTAATTTTTTTCTACACCTTACAAAATAATAGCTTCCTTCAATTAATTCTAGCAGTTTCTGAAATTTTGTAAACATAAAAAAAAAAAAAAAACAAATTTACACTGAAGTTTCACAAAAAGTGCCTAGGCATTCATGTATCTGCTAAGTATGCCTTTAACATCTGGTACTTCTTTCCATTTAATAACAAAATTCAGCTCCTTGTGTAGGAGTAAAAAATCTTATTAATTTTAAGACAAATCATTTACATTTTGTCTCTAAATATTTTTATCTAAGTCATTTTGAACTCCTTATTTTTTAATTATTTAAGGGTCCATGTGTGAAACTGGCCAAATCACTCAGAAGTGAAAGATAATGTACATTCATCAATATTTATATTTCACAGATGGAGAGAAACAGGGATGAAAAATGAAGAACGTTACAGAGAAAGTGGAGATACTCTGAAAGCTATGTTTGAGAGGTAATATAAAAAAAACATTCCTTACAGTTGACCCCAGAATACCTTGATATCATCATATATAGTTTCTGAGGACTGAGCAGTAACAGTTGCATTGTACACTAAAGGATGTGAGCTTGTCTGTTATAGTTATTTTCCTGAGAATTTATGTTCAACTCAGGACATACCTTGTGTATCAACAAACTTTCTTTAGTGCAGTAATTCGAATGTCACAGTGATGAAGAATAGTCAACTAATTATATACTGTATTTTGTGCATGCTGTTTAATTCTTGAGCTCAAATAAATTGTAGAGTCCATATAGCCATGGTTACACCTTGAACATGTAAATTTATATTATATAAATATATATATTACATAAGAGTGATGCATTTAGGAACGCTGTCCTTAAATTTAAATACATATACAACATATTGGTTTTAAAACAATTATAAATTTAATTTGTGGATAAATTTCGTTATTCAAACTTCCCTTAGTCTTTTTCTTCAATTCTATTGCATGTTTGCCAGTAAAATGGAAAATACAATAAACTGTTTCTTTAGTTGCATCACATTTACTGATTTTAGATATATAGAGAGGTTTTAAAAATTTTGTAATAATACTATCAATTAAATGTTCAGGAAAATAATTTTTTTTTTTTTAAAACATTATATTTTGTACTTCATGGAACCTAGAAAAGGAACTATTTTATAGGCCTGATGAATTGAATTATAAATTAAATTGTTCTTAAATTTAAAATGTAAAAAACTCTCAGAATGAAAATATTTCCCAGTAAATGTTGGTTTATGGTAACATTTACTCTCAAACTTCTACTTAAGTTAACTGTCATGTTATCTAAAAAAGGTATAGAGTTTACAGTTTGTTCTTCAGTTGAAAGTTTAATATTGTTATGTTGACTGTTCAAATAATTTTGAAATTCATGAACATCAAGTTTATTTTTCAAAACTACAAATGTATCATCAACATATCTTCTAACTACACATCCATGAAAATCTATGCAATTGGTTTGCTTGCATAAACATAGTCTTGAAAATCAACATCCACACACGCAGTGAGGATCTGTGGAAAGTTTGTCACGGTGTGTGGCCTAAGTTTGATTTCACAATCTCTTGCAGAAGGCTTTTACAATGAAAGTTCTAGTATCAAGTGATAATAATCAGTCATAGCCATCAGATTGAGCATGATCAGTGATCGAAGATGAATTACCAAGGGCTTGGAATATCATTTTGATAAAATGCAAATTATCTTCCATATGACAGTATACTATGTGTATTGATATATGTGTGACATTATGGCTACTTTTTTTCTGACAGTGTATAACTTGCTTTGGTATATATGTAATGACTAGTTTCATAGCAGTACAGAATATGTATTAATATATGATGCTGTCATGATACATAAGACTATTTAGTTTAGATGTTATTGGTTGATTTGTTTTTGTGAGTGAATATTTTATTATTCTTTAGTTTTTGTCATAATAAGAGTTAAAAGCAGACAATTGTAGGAAGTTTTGTTAATAATTCATTGATGTTAAGAATATCAAACATCACATGCAATACATTGATGTCGAGAATGTAGAAAGTGGACAGATGATTAGGTAATAATGATATAAATAGTGAGAGACAAGCAGCAGACAGACATAAGCAGATAGATAATAGTAAAAGAGAATAAAGTTGGTGTGAAATTAACTACTGTAGAAGTGATAGGCCTAAAGATTGACATAAGCCTAACATTTAATATGTTAGAGTGAAACTAACAGTAGAAAGGAAAATAAGAAAAATGAGTTTATTCCGTCAAAGCGTGGTTCTAAAGTAATTGAATCAGCATGAGTGCTCTTTGACAAAAGGAACAGAGGGTCTTCAAAAGAAAGAAGACCAAACGATTATGGTAACTCGCACCACAATTGTAAGTGAATCACCAAGAGTACCAGTGCGATAGCAATTGAGAACATAGTTTGGCTTGTCAACTGAAATTCTAAAATAATTGAATAGGCCTAAGTGGATATTTGACAAGAAGGAGAAAACTACATATATAGTATTTATGATATACCCATAATATCTATAGTGTTGAAGAATTTATTGTACATATATTAACTTGTTCTGAATATATATATTATTTTGAAAACAAGTGAAGTGCATGCTGTTTATTCATCATTGAATTTATTGCTAACAAGTCACAGACACCTACTGTAGAAGAATCCTAAGCCTAACAACAACATAGTATATATTTATACTATTAACAAATATAACTAAAAGCCTTTTATATTGACAATTGGTGAATAACAGATTTTAAAATTCTGACAGATGCAGTAAGTAATTCTCTGATAGTTTAGAATGTTTTTAATATGGGACATGAAGACTAATTTTCTGACAATAGTATAAATGTGTATTGATATATAATGTTATGACTAATTTCTTGACTTGGTAGAAAGGCACTAAGATGTGATGATGGTATATTTCCTGATATTGTTTTAAAAGCACTTTTTTTAAATAGTTAATTTTTAGATTGTGTAGACTAAATTGGAATGAGGTTGGTAATTTCTTTCTGGTAATGTAGAATATGATATGATATAGAATGGCTAATTTAGACTTTAAAATATTAATTTAAAATGTAATGTACACGTTAGATCTACTATCCTCTTAAATTTCTAAGTTAATGTTTATTTTTTTGCAGATCACTTGGGAAAGAAGATGGAGCTCTTCAAGAACAGTGGGATACTGTCATTACCACTTAAACATACTTTTATATATCATTTTTTAAATAATTTCTAATCTTACAAAAAAGTATTGGAACTATAATATTAAGAAAAGCATTTAGTAGTTTGAAAGACCTGAGAGTTCAAGGCTTTTTGTCTTGTTAAATATTTCTGAATAATACACAGTATATACATACATAAAACATTTGCATCCAATACTATTTACTTCCCTTATACCCATACATTTATTTTTCATTAACAAGCATCTCTAGTTTATATGTATGTACATCAACAGAAAACTTGTAGTGACTAATTTGCATCTAGTGACAAGTTGGATACAAGTAGTATGTTTGAAGGATTATAACCCTAAAAACCAGGTTTTGATACCCATGGTTGGTACAGCACACATAACACATTGTGTAACTTTGTGCTTAACAACAAACACAAAATGGTCAAACTTTTTAGTAAACAATAAAAGTCTGTAGTACACAGAAGATCATATGTATTACTAAAGTTTTTGTACTTTAGGATACATGTGAAATGAAAAAGTCAGTCCTACTCAGACAAGTCAGAGTGCAAGGTGATGTTCATGTGAAGAATAAAAATACGTTTGTCCATTGTACAATTTGCATTTTGTATTTGAATACCTTTACAAACTTCCTAAATGCACATCTAAAGTTTTTTTCAGTAATTCTGTATATTGTATTTTGTATTTTTTTCTAACATGAGCTGTTAGAATATCACCAGAATGTTTGGACTTCTGCCAGATTTATTCCAAACAGTTCTTGGATAAATGGCATCTTTCACATCAGATAGTACGAAACATGTGTCAGTAGCTACATACTACAGGCTCATTTATGAACATTTACCATGTAGACAGACCAAGAACAAGCAATAATGAGAGTGAAACCACCACACCAGCATTTATCAGCAAGTGTAATACAGTTATTGCATAGTACCATTTTATAATACTGTTTGGGTGTTTACCTCACGAAAGTTTATGCTTATAACTTGTAATTTTTGGCTAAAAGTATTTCATTTGTCTACATCTCTTCAACTGATGTTTAGGGAATATAATGCCTTCAATAAAAGTTTTGAAAGGCATGACCGTGAAATTGACCTCAGTAAACTGTCACTGGATAAGCCTATAACACCCCACTCCATATCATGGAGTCTGACTTGAATTGTACTTCCTCCTTATAATTCAGTGTGTCCTGTATGTAGCTTTTTCTAATTTACTGATTAATATTTCTTATATCTCTTCTTAATTACCAAGTTTATTTGGGTCAGGCTGCAGATTAGAAAGTACAAGGTTTGAGTCTGCAATATATTATAAAATGTGCTCCACACTTACAGCTGTGCGTGCATTATAAGATTGGCAGTCCATCCTACTATTCAGTCAAGAATAGCATATGTTGGTGGTGAGTGCTGTTGACTGCTTGTCTTCCCTCTGGTCAACAGTCCTAAATCATCAGTAGCTTTTCCAGAATCTTTGAGACTGACCTATCTACATAGCCAGTGTTTTACTATGTAAGGTGCCATTCAAGTTAAGAGTACCAAGTTTACAAACAATTGTAGTATATGTTAACCAGTTAATGAAGAAATTGTAAAATATGACAATAAGTTGTAATTTTTTTAATATTCATTAATTTTATAAATTGCACTCCATGAAATTTATATAACAATGTTACTGTCTCTACTACTAAATTATTAAAATATTAATGAAGTTCAACAAAAAGTATTTTATGTTGATAAGACATCTTTTGAAACTGGATTTAATGTGAAGACATTACTAAATAACTAAAATAAACCAAAATTTACACAAGTTCAAAACAAATAGATTTTTTAAAGCATAGAAAAGGCACAATCCATTTAAACAAGACAGTTATGGTAAAATTTATTTTTTGTAGAAAGCTAAAGAAGATGATCTACCAAAAAGTCTGATTTTTAATTCTAAAAAACTTGTGCGTCAACTATTGAATAGTTAAACCTTTTTTTTTTATTAAACTAAGTATTTATGATGTATATTATAAGATTAAAACCTATCAAATTCACTGTTCTCCTGTGGTGAAAGATAGGAGGTTATGAAAGCAAAAAAAAGTGAAAAATGAAAAATATCCCAGTTACTGTTAACTGTAACATTTTGTAAACTAAGGTACAGTATAACTAACTGATCATTTTCAGTTTTTAAGTATATAACAATACTTGATGAAGTTGAAATATAGTGGAGAAGCATTAGGTCAATAATCATTTTCACATTTACGATGTGGAAAAGAAGACTGGAATTCAATACAGTGGTTCTTCTCATGCTTTTTTCTGTATTGAATACTGTTTCTTTTCGTTCATGTGTAAATGATATTACTATACTGAATGCATATACTTCTCATATTTTTATTACTGTTGTTATAGTAACGTTGTTGTATCGAATACAGCTAATTAATTCTTTTCATTTTTCTGTAATTGATGTAACGATGTTACAGTACTGAATACATTATATAACTATTGAAATGCAGTTTCTTCTTATACTTCTCAAACTGTTGTAACAATGATGTAGTTGTATTGAATACAGCGAAGTATTTTTGTTCTCATGTAGCCAATGTAGTAATGACAATGACGTTCTGTACTGAATATAGCATAGTATTTTTGTTCTTGTGTAACTGATAAAACAATAAAAATGACGTTGCTCATCTAACAAAATATTTAGACAATCTTTCTTCACTGTGAATTAATCAATCTAGTTAACTGAAATATTCATGAAATTTCGTAGTTACTAAAGTAAAAACCAGTTGTTTACTTTGTAAATATAGAGTGCTTAGTGCTTATTCTTAGTGTAAGGTAATTGTGCTTTCTCCATAAAATAACTTCTAAGAAAGTGTTACCCTGTTTTTTTCTTATCTAGCTATTATCAGTTGATTTGTATATACTACTAGTGTTCTAAAACACGCAAGAACAGCAGTGCTACAAATATTAAGTACTTCATATTAAAACGATTTTGAAGCCTTATCACGTCGAGAGTCCATTTCTCCACTTCCGTTCTTGCATTTTCTGATGACCTTGCACATTGACAATATCCCTGCAGCATAGTTTCTTTTGTAAAAATCTCTGTTGTAAGGCTATCATGGCCAAAGCACATCATTCCTACCTAACGACTTTCTATTATCCGTCGGAGTTCCATAGGCAACTTGACCGTATGTCTTCATACGGAATAGCATGAACGCAGGTTTCATTTTATAGCTGCTTGAGGTATGCGACTGTTGAATGGATATGTTGTGGAAGCGACTTGTGTATACATTAACTTCTGCAGTGGCAAATTTAGCTATACTAGAGCTCTAGGCGCAACCACATTATGTCATTACTCTTGACCTAATCATTTAGATAATTCATAACGGTGTGAATTAATAACTAGTATTGTATTAGATATATATAATATAAACTCAAACAAATAATGAGTAGAATATCTACCTCATATAAAAAATTTCCTATTTTAATTGCGAACTGGTCAATAATTTTTTTGTGATTCATATTGTAATTTGTAATTCCTCGTTCTCTATGTTCATAAGTGAAAGAGAAGATAAACGATTCTGGGATGTTGTGTTCAGTAAATAGTTCTTCACTCTTTTTTTAACTCGCAAAATGATCTTTCACCTGTAGTATTGCTATAAGGAAGACTTAAAAAAGTTCAGCATAATTTCTAAGTTGTCGAATGCAATCCCTTCCATAATAAATTATAAATGTCACTCGGGCAACAAATATTTTATTCGCAAAATGTTTTTAAAATGCCGTTTTTCTTTAAATAACTCCGTGTCTTTATCACTCATATAAAAAAATTTCAAACAATCATGTTTTCTTTGTTATTTATTGTAAAACCAAAGAACATTTTAAAATGTTTAATAACATCTCTATAACTTTCCATTCTTTTGTCTATTTTGGTAACTAGTCCATCACAAATTACAAAGAAAACACTAGAAATGAATCGATCTCTTCCTGTTAACAATACTTTTTATTAGTATTGTTGCGGGCTCTGTAAGGGGCTTGCCATTGTCTGGGGCTGATTAAGTCGATGGTCAATGTATCCTCCTTGTGTAACAGACAATAAATCGTCTCTTAATGTATCTAACTCGCTTTTAAATTTACTGGAACAAGAAAGGAAACAAGAAGTACAAATGGAAAAAATCAGTTGCCACTGCTGTAGTCTCTCTTCTTGTTTATTTTCTTTCTCCTCCAACAGCTGCTGTAATTTCTCTTCTTGTTTCTTTTCTTTTTCCTCCAACAACTGCTGTAATTTCTCTTGTTTATTTTGCTGTTCGAGCTGCCATTGTTGCAGGTTTTTTTGCAACTGCTGTTGTCTCTCTTCTTGTTTCTTTTCTTTTTCCTCTAACAAATGTTGTAATTTCGCTTCTCGTTCTTCTTGTTTCTTTTCTTGTTTTTGTATTGCTGCCATCAAATCTGCTAGGCTGTAGTCTGATTTGCCGCTTCTCGTTTCCATTTTTTTTTCTGTCCCACTCTCTGACACCAATTTGTTACGTCTCCGTTTTTTAATTAACTTTCCGTAACTACGAAACTTAAGCGACACAAGCCTTTACTTAATAAAACTG
>NW_013670365.1:0-5038 GCF_000517525.1 Limulus polyphemus
GCTCAATAATACTCTCTGACTGCAGATCAATTACTCACTACCTACACACATATTATTATCACGTCACGTTGTCACCCTCTTTTATATACCAGACTACCCTATATCTAGTAAATGCTAGAGCATTTGCCAAGGTACAGGATAGTTCTAGAAAAGTGGCGTGACACTAGTCATGTGACTTCGCTGACGCAACAATATGTTGGAAAGCTACAGAAAGTTTCTCCTATGACAAGACGTCAGATAAGATTAACTAGGTTTAGCAAGTACGGTAAACGACAGCAAAATGTTCCGATGATTTGAAATCCTTACTCATTGAAAATGTTTGAGAAATTTATCGTATTCAAACAACGCAGAAAAATAAAATAACTTATTATTTACTTAAAACGGACCATATTTGTTAGGTATCGACTGATCTCAACCAACAAACGGCTAGGAAAATTTACGTTTTAACATAAGTACCAGTGGCTCCATTTTTGAACGGTCGCGAAAGATCTTTGCCAATTTAAACTCGTTACTAAGAAGAGCAGTGATTCACGAGCTGGGGCGCGTGGTGGGGGAGGGGGGGCGAAGGCATGACCCTCGTATAATGTGTCAAACATTCACTGTAAATGATACATTTTGTTGGTATTTGAAGCTGTTTTTGCACCTTTTGTATGTATATTTGTCAATTTCTTTTCGTCACCAAAACGTAAATTTCAGTGAGAAAAAGATAGCATAGAGGCCAAATATATTCGTTGATTCGCTACTACCTTTGAATGTTTTAGACATATATATGAATGCACTTTAAGGGAGCGTCGCGCGCGCACACATACACATATCACTGCCTACGCACATATAAATATATATATTAATAAAGGTATTGTGTATAACATTCCCATACACCCAAACTATTTAATCATCCCTTTGCTACGTCTATAAACTGAATTCACGAAAGAACACACACGACATCAATCTATATTCATGTGTCTTTGAAAGAAAGGTTGCTTGCACTACAGTAAGTTCATCCCACCTAAAAATACATTGTGTAAATATATACACTCGTGAAGTTTGATTACTACGTTCGTGAAAGATTCATGGATGTGTTCGAGCGTGTCTGTATATATATATATACATATAGAGAGAGAATGTGAGAAGGAATTGTTAATAAAAACCCTATAGAGAAAAGGTAAAACAATATGCTTTTTGACTTAATACGTAATACAACAGCTATAGAATTACACAGACAATGCAACAAAAAGTCAATTTTTTATTCCATGACTCTTTATTCAAAACATACGAAATTGGGTATTTATTTAAATAGAAAAAAAATGCGTAAACAGGCAAAGAAGTAAATCAAATTATAAACAAAAAGCCCTAACACTTTTGACAAGTCCATGAAGGAAATATCATAATAGACAGACAAAGAAATAGACATACGCTCGTAAATATTCATATTTCGAAGTAAGTATATGGTAAATAGTGAGATAAGCACAGGTAAAGTATACGGGCAAGTACAGGTAGATAGTGAGATAAGCACAGGTAAATAGTTGGTAAAAATCAAATATAGATAGATAGTGTGGTATACAGGTTAATAACTAAACAGATGGGTTGGTGGGCTACTAGGCCACGCCCAGCCCATGTGTTGTTTTCTACCACAGAATGATTGGTTATTTCTGGTGAAAGAGAAGAATTGCATTCAGTACCAAAGAAACAAAAACAAACAGAATGTAGACATCAAATGGTCTGAGGATGAGGAATTTCTATTAGAATAGTGCACCTAAAAGGTTGCTAAATATATTTAAAAACTCCAAAGGTTTGGCACACTGTCAGATATAAGTAAGATTCCCATACATTTAAGAAGATGAAAAATGACAAAATAAGAGATGAGTTCTAGCAACCAGAAAATAAATAATTTATAGTAAAATAAACGCCCCCCCCCTCAGTGGTATGTCTGCTAACGTACAACACTACAAACCGGGTTTCGATACTCTTGATCGGCAGAGCACAAATAACCCATTATGTAGCTTTGTGCTTAAACCAGAATAAAACTATGAATTTTCATGCCATTAACGTCGTCTATTTGATCCTTTCTGTTCAGTAAATCAATAATTATAAACAAAGATACAAAATAAATATTACATATTTTATTTTAATTTCAAAAATGCATCCGAGGTTCAGAAAACAATAAGTTTGTTTTAGCGCCCCTCTCCATCCCCACCCCAGTGGATCAACGATAAGTTTTTACAAAATTAAAGCACTAAAATACTAGATTCGATTCCTCGTAATGGATAAAGTGCAGATAGCGCATTGTATACCTTTGCACTAAAACAAAAACGCTGTTTGTTTGTTTTGTTATAGTGCAGAGCTACGCAAAGGACTATCTGCACTCTGTCCACCATGGGAAATTAAACCCCGGATTTTAGTGTTATAAGTTCGTAAACTTACCATTGAACCACTGGGGGACACAGAAAACGAACAAATCAATTGCTTGAAGCTTGTATTTAACAAATATGAAACATTTTTTATGAGATCAAACAGCCAAAAATGTTTATAATAAAAAAAGTTGCCAAATGTTTTACTTACTTTTCGGGCAAATTTATATAATTACCTGTGAAGCAAGAATTTGTAAAAACAAATTTAGATATATATTATTATTGTTTAGAAAACAGCAGAGGATCCGCCCTTGCTATGTATATTACATTACAGCAACATTACATTGCAGAATATTTAGCTGCATTAGCACTAAAAGTAAACAAAGGAAACTTAAATTCCTCTTTCTACAACTTTCCTGTTTTCAGTGTTACATTAATTTATTTGATAAACGACTAGTTTTAACATTATAATACTCGATAAAAAATATTTCACTTCTGAAATATCTACGAACGCAAAAACTGCCGAGAAGGTTAATTCTAGCAATCAGGAAAACGACCATTATTCTATGAAATAAGACATTAAATAGTATTTAGCGATGTCCATTCGCTTCGGTTCTATAAATATATACCTGTCGCTTAAAAATTACATAAGATAGCAAAACTAATTAAAGAATCACCAGCATACACATTCTCTCACCTCTTACAATGAAAATATAAAATTAGTACGTTATATTAAAACGGTTTTGAATATGGAAATCAGCAAGTCCATGATAAACCCTAGTTAATTTAAAATTGCGATGGAATGGAATGTATCAAAACAACATTTTAACATTGTTTGGCGTTGCGTAGGTAGTGTGATGCCACCAAAAATTGACGACTTTTAGGATATGTATACAACAGCCTTTTCCGACGCAAAATATTCATACACTTCTCATAAAGATGTGTTCATATCGGAGATTTAGAATTTCCAAGATGAGGATATCCCTTGTAATTAATGCTACTGGAAAACAAAGAAACATGAATCAACTTGGGGTACCAAGACAATCCAGAAAGAGACCTACAACAAATCGTACTCCAGCCGTGGTAAGCACAGTGCGGCGTTCTTGTAACAAGTGAGAATCTGCGATCAGACAGGTCAGTGGCAAAAGCCGTTCACGTTACCCAGGCAACCATATGTTATATATTCAAGAAGGATCTGCGTCTGGAAAAGCGACACAAGTCACATGTACAAAAAGTTGCTTCTACAACATATCTGTTCAACCAACCATCATATTTCTCAAGCAGCTAAAGAATGAAACGGGTGCTCATGCAAGTCCTTACGAAACATATTGGTTGAGTCGATAGAGGCAACGCCTATGAATTTCTGTGCGATCAAACAATTTAAAATATCGCTCGGAAACTGATATCCTCGTACACCAGATGGATTGTGGAAAGTATCAAGGAGTAGTGGTGCGCTTTTGACATGTTATTCTGTGAACAAAACCTCTTTTTGCAATAAAAACTTTGTTGCAGACCTACTGCCAAGGTGCACAACCGCCAGTAGTGCATGATCGGACATGACGACAGAGACTGTAACGATAATGACGTGTTCTAATTATTTTAAAATACATGATATATTTTTTATCTTTACATCGACAACCCCATTTAATAAAGCCTGAGTTCACAAGGCAGAATTGGATAACTACTGAGGTTGAATACATTATATTAAAACAATTTTGAAGCCTGCTTATTTGTTTACATTGTACATATAAAGTAGTAATATTTATGGGAGAAAAACTAATTTATCAAAGGCGAAAGGAAAACAAAACGAATTATTTGATTAAAGGGAAAGTATCAAGTCTGATTGTTTGTTTTTAATTATGCACAAAGCTACACAAGGGCTATCTGTGCTCTGCCCACCACGGGTATCGAAACCCGGTTTCTAGCGTTGTAAGTCCTCAAACATACCGCTGAGCCACTGGAGGACATCAAGTCCGAACGTACAGAACGCACCGATTCATGTTTATCAAAAAAAAAGTTGATATCAAAACTGTAGCCTTCTTTCAATTATAACGATAGATCAATCACATTAAATGCATTTATATTCAACATGTCTTTTAGACATTGATAAATTGTCAAAGATTATCATTTATTTATTTCGTTTACTGTCGACAAGATCAGAACATAATCAAAGGGATGGTGTTTTTTTGTTGTTTTTTTGTATAGTAACACAATACCTCAGGTTCTGCGTTTTGATTTCTTCCCAGATACTGTTAACTCAAAATGTTCTGCACTAATTTTATGGAATATCTTTTTACGTGTATGTATATATCTCTTTTTTGTTATTTTACTACTCGTTAATTATATGACGATTTTAATCCACCAAGAATGAGACTTAGGTATCCTAAAAATAGTGAAACTAACTTAAATTTCAACGCATGAGCAACATAAATCCAACCGAGGTTCACATAAATAAAATGCTAATAAAAGGCTTTCAGCAGTGAAGAAACTATTTTTGTTGGCAGGTGGCGTACCATTCGTTAACCCTTGTTGTTTCTCATGCTGAGTTAATGTTTTGAATAAAAATAGTGAAGTCTAAACATAATTTCAGTATTTCAACATCTAAAATGCCTGTGAATAGAGCTTTCTAGCCAATATTACAAGAATATTATCAATGGATCAATAAAAAATTCAAATTTATATTCATAAAG
>NW_013670365.1:6038-7226 GCF_000517525.1 Limulus polyphemus
GATTAAAATATCTTGATTGTTAACTGAAATCCATATTTATGTGCGTTTGTTCTAAGTTTCATAAAACACAAGCTAGTATTCTGTGGTGATATTCTCGTCTGTAGTTTTTTTTTGTTTGTTTATTGGAAATACGCACCAAATATTCTAAACACTAAGTACAACAATCCAACGAAGACTTTCGAAACGTCGTACTCGACACTTGTGCTTCTACAACAGGCAGTTGCCGTCCATTCGACAAAGTTTCATACAACAATCCAACTCCACAACATTCTGAACCTTGAGATGTTCTAGAAAAATAACTGTTTTACAGAAGTTAGCTACAGAATTTTCCACCAGGTTTTTGGATTTTTTGTTTGTTTTGTTATAGTTTAGCACAAAGTTACTCAATGGATTATCTGTTCTCTGCCCACCACGAGTATCGAAACCCGGTTTCTAGCGGTATAAGTCCGCAGACATACAGCTGTGCCACTGGGGGGCAAGTTTTTTCGAAATATTACAACAAAGATTTCAATCTATATATATAATAAGTTTTTACACGTGTTATTTTCAAAATCTAAGCATATTTTCGAAAAGTTGCCAATGAGCTATGGAATGGGATAGGTTTATGATATCACGCCTTTTAGTGGCTCAGCGGTCAGCTGAAGGTTTATAGCGCTATAAACAGGGATTTGATAGCCGTTGTAGGCACAGCACATTGTGTTGAACAACAAATAAACAAATATATCATAAGACATCTCATATATTTTGAAATTAAATAAGCGTTTCTACAGTGAGAAGAACAACAATAATAATTTCAAGAGTGATCATAATCCTATTGTTCTGAACGCCACCACATAGTGCCATACACAGTCACGTATTTAAATATATTTACGTGTACACACATACTTTGTACTTCTTACATTTCTCTTCCGATATATTTTCCATCACTAGAGCTCTGTGGATTGTTGATTTGGTTGTGTCCCAGTTTGCTTATGCAAGCGGTTGTAAGACCAACTTCTTTGTGATGGTCGAACATAATGATATGCATAAAAAATTCAAAGGTTAAATAAGGTCAGGGGCAGATAGGACCGGCGATCTATAAAAAAAAAAAGTTTTTTTAAAACACTTTAAATCGTGTTCAATTGAAGGAACACTAAGCTAGTAATTACATCACCCTTTTAAAATTATTTTTGTGTTTGTTTGTAATTA
>NW_013670365.1:7888-30748 GCF_000517525.1 Limulus polyphemus
TAAACAAATGATGGAAGACAGTAGGCAAAAGCAATGACTACAGTATTTTTGTTATCAATATTTTGCTTGAATATGTTCCGATTACTGTGGGCAGATAAAAACACCATAAAACGTATTTTTTTCACAGATCTGCTTAGGAGATTACTGAAGGTTCTATATAAAAGTCAAGGACCAACATCAGTTTTAATTTTCAAAAGAATCGACATTCATTAGAGGTCTTTATTGTTTTGTTACACGTCTCCAGCTACATTTTACAACACAGTTACAGCTGTTTCTTTCAACACTTAACTTTAATATTTACACGGTAGCAAATTTCACATCATGAACAACATTCTTTTAATGTTCCACTACTCTAAAGGGAGAAAATGTCATTACTTCAAGTGAAAATTGTATAATGTACACACCCATTTTATCATAAATTATGTTTCCATGGAAACCGAATGCCTTCCTAGGTCTATTTCCCATTACGTTAAAAGCTTTGTCCAGTCAGCCAAAGGTATTATTACATCTTGCAAACTTACAATATTATGTCATGTGATGTTAGGACAAACATTTACTCTAGTCTGTACAACAAGGAAAGCGAAATTATTGCAATGAACATTAAGATATAAAGCTTCTATAGATAAACAGTTAACATCGTTGTGAAACCAGTTCTTAGCAAGTTAGTCAACTTTATTATTATTTGTTTTTACTAGCAATGGTGAGCTTAATAGAATAAACAGATACGGTTCCTTTGTCTCTCGAACCAATGGTAAGTTCACGCCTAACAATAACCTACAACTTAAATGTATATAGAGATGTAGAAGGTAAATTAAAAGTGGAAGGGGAGGGGGCATGGTTTATTTGATCGAGCAAAACGAAGGTATGTGCGCCGCTACCCCCTCGCTCGTTCACGAGTCTACTCAAACCCGGAGTCCAGCTCCAACCAGCGATCAAAACACTCAATAACCTTCCACCAAAATACATGACGCATCTGCCATGACTGATACCATTACCACAGCCACCCAGTCTGTACAAACCAAACCATACAGGAGGAGGAAAGCCACATAGACCACGCGGCCTACTGGACCCGCTATAGAAATTACTAAGACGTCAAGCCTCCTTCAATAACACCGCCCTTCCAATCCGTGCCACCTCCCGACTATTCATCATCCAATTCAACAAACACGCTCCTGATTGACATTTCTGCCGACTCTCAATCATTGTCCAAGGACGAAACATACAATTCCTGCACCAAATTCTCTTTTTTCAGCCGCCCCTCGACCAGCGAAGACGAAGATTCACCTCAGGTATACAACCCACTACCTTCAGCCGCTTGTTTAACAAGACGGACTTCCTACTACGGTAGTCCCTCACCATGCAGTCTACTTCTTCCTTTTTCCTCATCAGTTGGCTTCAATATCAGTCATGCATAATCGGGCACTGATCTGGTAATTATTCGGCGCCAGTGAAAGTGGGTTTTCTCGGGGTTCTCCCGTCTCCCCCTCACATTTAAATCTAGGCATCAGGTCTATAGGTCCCCAGCCGCCTTGAAGGACCACAAGTCCGACATTGGTCGTTGGGTTATGTTTATGTTTAAATATAAAATGCGATGTACCAGGTTTTCTTTCTGATTTTTGCTTGCAGCCACCTCATCATTATGTTCCTCAAAATTATGTTGTTGTTTATCTTTTTTTCACCTTGCTATTTCAAATAATTTCTCACCACGAACGGGGTGAAGAGAAATGGATTTCTAAGCACCCCAACTGCGTTTGATCCTTAACTTTCAGTTTACGGTCAAACTTCTCAAATATAAATTATTATCACGATTTTTGGATTGGTTTGGAATGTGCGCCACAGACGGACCCATTATAGCCGAGGTCCACAGCCCACCTTAGGGCCCTGGAAGCTCTTGGGTTTTGGATTGAATTTTATGCATTCTCCTGCGTTTACTGAGAGTAATTTTAATACTTTTGATGCACTGGTAATGGGACAGCTGGAAAAATGGAGGGGCGGCCCCTTCCTATGCTATTGGAATATATATATATATATTTTTTTACCTACCATCATGTCCCAAGTTGAACAAAATACGCAGCCTAACTAATAGTTACAGTTAGTTAGACTGCGTATTTTGTTCAACTTGGGACATGATTGTAGATAAGAAAAATAAAAAATGTGGCTTAGCTAACTATTGAATAAATATTTGCTCTGAAGTTCTTATCAATGCTATAAGTGTAGCTACCAGTTTGGTCACCATTTTGACTTCATTCGTTTAAGTTGCACTCTCAATCCGTTTTTGGCCTCACCTTTTTTTTTCACACCTAAGGTGTTTTTGATTAGATATCATAACTTTTTGTCAATACACACCAACCAACCACACCAAATAAGAAAGTGACACTAGATAGTAACCAGCATTAGCTTTAGGATCACAGCCCTATTATTTGGAACAGACCTTTACTTTACAGAGCAAACCAGATTCTTTAAAATATATGGTGGTAGTTTCCCCTCTAAAACAGTATTTATAACTTCCTTTATAGTAACGCCATGGAAGTTATATTAACAGTTTCTTGTCATCACCCCCCATGCAATTGGTACAGGGGTATCAAGCATTATTATTTACGCTATTTTCATAAGCTATTATCACGTGACGGCAAACGCTCTTTAATTCGGAAAATAATAACCGTTCACTTGTATGGTTCTTTTGAAAACTTGAGCTAGAAAATGATAAGCCAAAGTTTTTGGCCTAACCAATACTTACGTATCTGCACGTCCTTTCAACCTATGGTTTTGCTGCTATAATCCCAAAGACAAGAAAAAACAAAACTAAAAACATTCACTTTTAGTTATAAATGAAGCTGTAGTAAAAATTTTAGCCTGATAGCTCACGTGACTTTTTGCGTAGGCGTGCGCATAAAGTTTAGTCAAATTTGAGCAGATTTTGTAGGATAACTTTGCACACGTAGCTTAGGTTTAGACCAAATTTGACATTTAATTGTAGATGTTAGAAATCTGTCTGTGTATCAAATTTGGAAAAAAATCCACACAAGTATGTTTTTCTACGAAATACAGTTTCTGTATTTTCGCTGCTGCAAAGAAAAAAACAGGAAAAAATTAAATCAAAATAGAAGATTTTATATCTCGTGTATTTCTTAACGGATTGCCTTACAGTTTATGTTAAGTAAGGTTCCAATAGAGCATATCCACTGAAAATCTATACTATTATTCTGCTTGTTTGTATGTACGACCTATACACTTTCTGACCGAGAACCTGCTGCATGAGCATGCGTAGTTAGAATGTTTTCCCAAGAAAAACCGCGCATGCGCATTATTCACTCGAAGACAAAGAGCTGCAAAGCTCGGTGATCAAGTCGCTACAATTGCTGTAAGAAACAAGAAGTAACAACAAAAGGGGAATGTAAATATACTTTACTAACCATTTTCTACAACAGAATATTAAAAACTTATCAAAGTTTTTAAAAAAAGTTTGACGTTAGGTCGTACAATAACATTACAAGTTTATTTATCGATAGTATTAAGTATAAAATTCAAGTATCCTGCAAATATCTCGAATTTTCAAGTTGAATTTTACACAGTGTATAAGGATGCAAGTACTCCTGATGTAAACTAACACTCGTAAAAAAAATCGAATCCACACCAAAAATGGTCATTAATAATCACATACAAATATTGTAAGTAAATTTTTCTCCGAAGATTACAGTGGTGATTACCAATCAACCAATCTTAAATTTAACAAATGTTTTTAAAGATTTATCTTGACCACGACATATTTGGTACACTTCATTTACATTGAAAAAAGAAATGTTTTTCAATATTTAATATGTTTTTTCTTTTTAGAATACTTGCGCAAAGCTTCTCAAAACTACTGCGCTAGCTCTTCCTAATTTTGAATTGATAAAGAGAAGACAATTAATGACCAGCACACACCGCCACCTCTTGGGTTACTCTTATCATACCAACATACATGCCATTATTTTTTGCCAGTAACAGGACACGACCCACAGTCCGGCATACTAGCCACTGGTATATGCTCGGGCCTTGTTTTACCTTAAGATGGACACATACTGAATGTATCTTTTTTTTCAGACAGTTGCTAATATCTCAAATTTATTTTATTCTCATTATTTAGCAAAAAATTATGATAAAAATATCCCATTTCTTTCCAGTAGCTGTGCCATCTAAATGTTTTTGTAATTCTAGTTATAAAAAACAGTATTAAAATCCTGTTTACTTTTTTTAGAATATAGATGTTACTTGTGCATGTAAAACAAACATGAATAACATTTTTATTGTTCACACCTTCACTATTATATAGCTATGGAGTACAGATATGTTTATAACTATATTTCACTTGAATATACTAAGTCAGGTACAAGAGATTTTATTCAAGAAAAATATATATTTATCATGGTTTTGTTTACACTGTTCTAACATCAAAAAATTATTATGGACATTTAACTGACATATAAAATTTAAAAAATTATATTAACACATTGCGGACAGGTCACGAGGTTACTCGTGTTTCGTGCAGAGTGTCTTTTTGTGCCATGTATTAAAACGTTACGTTCGGAAGGAGTCCGACGCATTCTATTTTGTTCCGCATAGTTATTATTTTTCTGATTTTTGCTTACAATACCCATATTTTTATAAATAGCTTCTCGCAGAAAACGTAACGTGTTGAATGAAGATGATATAATTACTGAACTATTTGATGATAATTTGTCAGATCTTCCAAGTGAAGGTGAAGATTCTGATGTAGATGTGTTTATCATTCTGACAGTGACTAGCTACAGTGACATTGTTATACGTACAAAGATACGTAAAATTGTGCTCTCAACTGATTCTGAATCAGAAAGTGATGATGAGTCTACAAATGTTCCTGTTAGTAATTTTGTTTTCCTGTTGTGATAATGATAATTGGTCAGAAATAGATATTCCACTGGACTTAAAAATGTTTGAAGGAAATCCAGGGGTCCTATAACTCTATCCAAACCCAAAAGTATTGCTGCCTGACAAGTTTAATGTTTGGTGATGACTTGTTTAAAAAGAGAATGTTATCTAAAGGACTTTAATGGTCTGAAGTTACACCTACAGACATGAGGAAATTCCTAGGCCTTATTCTACTTATGGGACAGACAAGGAAATATAACTGGAAAGATTATTGGTCAATAGATCCTCTGTTGATTAGCCCTATATTTTCGCAGACAATAAGCTAAAACAAATTTGGGCATTTTGGCATCATTTCAATGATAACCAGAAAATGGATGAGTCTTCAGGCCGGCTTTTCAACCAGTACTGGATTATTTCCTCAATAAATTCATGACAGTATACAAACCAAAGCAACAGTTTGTCATTGGATGAGGGCATGATTCCATGGTGAGGACATCTAATATTCTGAACAAAAAACCCTGCAAAAATTGTAAAATATGGCCTGCTGGTGAGAATGGTGTGTGAGAGTGACACAGGTTATATTTACAACATGGAGATTTATATGGTGGGGGGAAAAATTTGGAGGAGACTATTTTTCCAGTTCTTGCTCCCAATCTTGGATTGTGGCACCACGTATACTAGGTAAAAGGAGAGCCCCACATAAGGATCCTCCAGGACGACTGTCTGGTGACATGAAGCAACATATTCCTGTGTTAATTTCATCTACAGGAAGAAAAAAATTTCCTGCCAGAGCCTGCAGAGTTTGTACTGCCCATGGGAAAAGAAGTGAAATGCGATACATATGTAAGTATTGTGCGGTTCCACTCCGTATAGGAAAATGTTTTACAAGATACCACATTTTAAAAATTTATTAGGTGTCTTCATGTACATACTCTGTACATTTCAAATAAACAATAAAAAAATATAGTTATGAACAAAATAAAACACGTTCAACTCCTTTCAAACTAAACATGTTAATAAATGGCACACAAAGATGCTCTGCACAAAACACGAGTAAATTCGTAACCCATCCTTAATGTGTTAAGATAGCCTGTAAGGATGAAAGAACACTTGTTATATAACATGTTAAATTTGTTTATAATGATGATCTAAATACAACATTAGTATTTACCCAGTTGCATTTACCACACAAATGTATATACATATACAGGGTGGCCCAAAATTATCTTTTCTATTTTAAAATTTAATAACTAAGGAAATAAAACCAAGCAATTTTCAATAGCTTGTAGTCCAACTCAAACAGTTTTTATTGTCATGTTTTTTTTTACTCCAGTGAGTAGTGTTATCCTGTAAAATGACAACTGTTAAAGAAAAGGCTCAATGTGATAGATTGGTTGGGCTGGGCCAATTCTATGGCCTCAGACATCATTCCACTAGATTTTTTCCTTGGAGGCATCTTAAGACATCATGTATCGCACACCTATATTAAACATCACGGAGCTAAAGACCAGAATAACAGATGTCATTACCACTGTAACTGTGGGCATGTTGCAGTAAACATGGACTAAAATCGAATATTAGTTATACGTGCTGAGAACCGTTACTGGTGCACAAGTAGAAGTCTACAAAAATGACAAAAACTTTGAGTTGGGCTACAAGATATTGAGAACTGCATGGTTGTTTTTCCTTAGTTATTTAATTATTAAATTTTAAAATAGAAAGATAATTTTGCACCACCCTTTGTATATATATTTATTGAATTATTTATTTATATATACATGTAGATAATTATCAGAGAATCTAAAAAAATTAATGTTAGAAAATCTTATTGTCAATGCTTAACAAATTTCAAAATGTTTAACTGTATTTTTTAATATATTTCACTGTATTGAATTACTTTTCAAAATAAAACAAGCAATAAGTATCTTTCTTGTTACACAACAAATATCAATTCATGGAGGAAGAGAAGTCATTCCACCCCATGTCTTCCCAACACTCAATGAGACTGTAATAGGAACTTCTAGTATTACCTGCTGGTTCAGAAGTCTACCTGTATCTTCCATCACTTTCTTCACTAAGCCTGTAAATATTAAGCTAAAGCTACAACAATCCTCTACAGTTATAAATAAGTCATCATTAGTTATACATCATTACAGAACTCCAGGACAGTTCAAGTTCAGAGAATGGAGTTGGTAGCTATGTATTTATTCAGCTGTCAATGCAACAAAATATTTTCCATCTTTAGTGTGTATATACCATGCCCTCTGTTAATCTTTAATAGTACTATATGCCAATATAAAAGTTTGGTTTCTGTAATGTACATTTTATTATTCTTTATAGAAAAGTACAACTTGAAATCTCTCAATTTTCTAAGAAGTATAATTTGAAGTAGAAACCTTTGATTTTATAAGCTAAACAAAATTACTCTAATGCAATTTCCAAAGAAAACCAACTTCAGTTTAGGTTGCATGGCAGCATTTGCATTTCTAAAATGTATGATGCACATAGAAACAAATTATATTATTAAGTCTCTACTTTTATTTCCCATAAGCTATTTACTTCACAATTGTGAATGATATCCTGAGAGCTGGAAGAAGAAAAAATTATACATGTAAATATAGAGCACCTAAAATAAACCTCCAACTCACATTTTGTAGCTTCCAGTTCAATATCAGGCACTTCCCACAATAGTTCATCATGTAGTTGTACCAACAACCTGGACAAATACAGCAATAAGGGACTATTTGTAGATGAAACTCAAATCAAGAAGAAGAAAAAAAAAGAGCTGCAAGCTTATTTGTAATTTAAATCCAAAGTATGAAAACATTAAAAAACAAACTAGTGTTCTTATAGTTATATTTTGGTTTTCAAAATCTTATTTTGTGCCTGAAGTTTATAGCAACACAAAATTTAAATGAATTTACATAATAACATTAACGACTCTGAGTACTATTTATTCTAAAATAAAGTTTAGACTGTTCTTATACAACAATTATCAAACTTCTATACATATTCAGTGATTTCATTTCAATGCCCAATACTGAATAAAAGGCTATAATTGACATTAAACAATAATATAACTTAAAAGAATTAAAACTTAAATAATACTCAAATCACTTATGTGTACAAATGAAATACATGACAAAATATTAAGGAAAACTTCAATATGGTTGTTGCATATATGCTATTTTGACAATCCTTAAACAATTAAACACAAGTTAAGAAATAAACAATTTAAGGTTTATATAAACTGAAGGATATATAAAGTTACAGCTATTTTTAGAAATTTAGATACAGATGTAATAGATCTGGTTTTGACAAACATACCTCATTAAAAATAAATATGTTTCATCAAATGATTATGGCCCTCTGTCATCTAGGTGTCTTAGCTGTTAAGCACAAAACTGTAAAATGGTTTCTCTGTGCTGTGCCCACCATAGGGACCAAACCCTGAATTTTAGCAGTATAAGTCTTCAAGCTAACTGCTGAGCTCAAATGTCTAGCTCAATCACCACCTATGACAAGGAGCTACCTTTGCTCTCTACCTAGCCTTTACATTGGTAGTTCCTTAACATATATTGACACATTTTCTCAACCCAACATTGTGGGAAGAATCAATCATAGTATCTTATGAATTTCATATCAATTCTAAAATGTTGATTTCAAATACAATACTATACATCTACTACATCCTCAAACTAGAACATCCAAGCAAAAAAGGAGGAGAAAATGGAAAAGGAAGAACCTATTACTTCTAGAGAAGGAAAACTGCAGTACTGCCAGCATTTGAATGAGCAGCTAGAATAAAGTGGCTGAGACAACCCATAATTTACCCTCAAGATACATGTGCATTGTTGGTCTCAAAATAATATACTAGGTGGTATATGGCCTTCATTGTGAAGGAACACCCTATACAACCCATAATGGTCATGGTATATGGTCACATCCATCCCATGGCTAGATGGAACATACAAACCAGTGCTTAAATCCCATCTCAGTGAATGAGAATGGTTACACATTCCTCCTGTATGGGATGCCAGTCCATTGCAGATTAGCTATCAGCTGATACCCATCTTACAGTTGGATAGACTAAAGTAATCTTGACTGGTGAATTTAAGATAGAAATGTATCACTGTGGCCAATAATACAGAAGATAAAAAATCCAGGTATGGAATAAGTAGACATTTGCAATTTCATCAACCCTCTGTTCACATGCTCAGTCAAATTGACCATCCCCATATATCTGAAGCATACATAATAATGTTTGTTATAATTCTGAATCTACTAATTGTATCTCATGAAATTTGGCAAGTTTTTTAGTACACATTACAAGTTTGTTGTATACAAAAAATCAGATTTTTGTTTAATAAAGTATTTGTCTGTGAATTTCAAAAGCCTTTATTAAGTCAGCCTAGGTGAAAGATGATTTAGATGCTAAGAATAAAAACACTTCTTTTCATTAATGAATGTCAAAAGATTTTTTGGTAAAACTCTATATTTTAGCTCTTATTTTCTCTACCCTAGTATTTACTGTAGTAAGATCATCAAAGTACAGTAAAATAAAAAAGGGGAAAAAATATGAAATAAAATTAAAATAACATTTTTTCCTCTGCACACTGACTGCAGCAGAAAGATACAAATTACTTATCTTAACAGCTTTAACTTTTAAACTTTTCATATCTTATTTTATGGTTATATTGCTACACCTTATACATTGGAGTATTAATCCAAGATTTAAAAGCAATAAATAAAAATGGAAGCCCATTAGCTTTTTCATGTGATTGTATAATTTGTAGTATCATTTTATACATGCCCAGAGATAGTGTTATTTTAGACATTTTATTTCACTGAAGTTTCGTCAATCAAAGCTTACAATTTTCTAATCGTAGTTTCTTGTTAAAAAATATACATAAAAAAAACAAGGATATATAGTACTCACTGCTTACTCAAGTAGTTTGCACTCAAATAAGTATTCTTCTGTTGGCCTTCTTGAGTCTCAAATTTGTCCAAATAACAATTCATGTATCTTTTAAATATAGACTTTTAGAACACAAAAAATATATCAGTCACTGGAATAGAATGTCCCAAAGCTAATTTATCTGGCTTTCTACGTAAGCTATACATGGGTTTAAAAAAGTCCTTTAGCATTCAGAGCAACGACATATGAGCACCACAAACCAAGCAATTTTGTTGAGCAATGGTTAATGCTAGGAAAACCAAACAATTACTTGTAAGATTTATGTAGAGCAGAATGTACTCCTTCTATTAGTTATAAAATGTCCATCAGCCATGTAAAGTTAATTAATAAACAATCCTGAAAGTCAGAGAGAGAGGGGGAATTTCTTCTGGTGGGTTTGACAAATTTATTGATATCTCAGCAAATCAAGAATGTAGGAGGTTCAAATTTTAGATTCTTGCTTGTAGTAATGTACAGCTTGTGTTTCTAACTAGAAGAAAATTGCAGCAGTCTGTTTTTGATAGTATAAAATTCTGAGAAGGAGAAATCAGAGCTCAGATGCATCATTTAACATAGAAAAATGAAGATTGAGAATCTTATAAATATTTCCTTTGGAAATTAGATAACATGCAAATTTAAATTATAAGCTACATTTTCATACAAAGTTCATTGGCATGCATTGATAATAAAGTTGCTTAATTAAATTTTGAATGTAGTATTGTAAAAGGTCATGACATTGTGAAAGAGCTTAGACTGGATGCAAATGGTTAAAAGAACTTTGTAAGAGCAATGTGCATAGAACTACCTGAACAGAACATAACATTGTACAAATCAAAATTATCATATCTGAGCAGAAGATGAAGGGAGAGTATCCACTTTGACCCACCAATGCAAATAAAGTCTTGGGAAGAAAATATTAATTTGTTTAGAAATACAATGACCCACAAGTAGAAAAAAAGAGGTGTGATGAATGTTAATAGAATGTAACTCAGATCAGCAAATGCAGAATGCATCAAGAACCTGAAGCAGGTCACAGCCCACAGAGGATATCACCCAAGAGGGCATATATGATACAAAATTATTTAAACATTTCTATTAGCAAAATAATATAATGGCCAAGCTTAGCCTCTGAATGTAAAGATATAGCTCAAGGTTTCCCAGAAAGCTTACAGTTTGTTTGTTTTGTAATTTTGTGCAAAACTACTGGAGTGCTATCTGCACTAGCCATCCACAATTTAGAAGTGATAGACTACAGTGAAAGCAGCTAATCAACACCACCCATGCCAACTCTTGGGGATTACTCTTTTACCCATGAAAAGTGGGATTAACCATAACATATAATGCCCCTACAGCTGAAAGGGCAAGCACATTTGATGATGGGATACAAACTTACGAACAGCAGATTGAAAGTCAAGTACCCTAACTACCAAGCCATGCTAGGCTGATAGCTTACAGAGCAAAAACTGAGAGTTCAACTCTCCAAAGGGAGAGGTAATAAAAGTCACAAACTAAAGGAGTGAATAGAAACAAAGAACCAAGCTCCTCGAGCCTCTCCTGCTGAAGGTAAGTCCTCTCTCATAATAACAGATAACTAGGGAAGATTTCCTGCAGTTAGAAAACAAAACCTTACTGATCCACTAATAGCTTGAAGAGACCATGAGTGAAGAAATATCCTTAACATGTTGTGATAGAATAATGACATTCTGGGAATGTGCAAGAAATTTTTACAGTTGGGCAGAGGAAATAAAGGGTGCACTGCCTATCTCAAAAAAAAACTATGGTTGAAGTGGCCAAAAAGGAGCCACCAGTATAACCTTGCATGACATGAAAGCATATCTGTTACAACACATATAATAACAGGAATCTGATCAGAAAAGAAGCATACACACAGAAACCTTACCAATCTTTAGCAAAGACACCCAGCTGAGAGTTGCATAATCTGGAACAGGTGGCTATCATAGATGTAACATGTTTCCACACCATGGCGAAAAACATCAGTTGTGGAATAGCTGAGTTGCAACAGAACTAAAAGATGGTACACAGATGGATGATGAGACCATTCCATCTGTAACACAGTGTGAAGCCAATATATATATATATCTTTTGCAACTATTAAGCACCCAGAAAAAAGATAATAACCAATTCTAAAGAAAGTGATAAAAACTAAAACCTTGCTTAGGAAGGAATAACACCATGGATATAACCACTCTTGTGAACGTATGTGAAACAAACTGTGTGTAAGACCAAATTGAATGGTTCAAAACATGGAAGACAAAATTAGGAAGTGATGAAACTGAAAATGTATTGGAACATGAAAAAAGCATCAGTTATGAAAACCATTGACATCCAACATTTCTTCTCTAAATAAGACAGTTAGGAGAAATACTGATCTGAAATGAGAAATAGTTAAAAACACAGTTAACCTGAATAGATCCAATCCCTAGTTTTCTTGATGTGGGGCAACCTCCCACATCAGTCAAATACTGAAGCCTAAAACCTCCAGAGTTCACGGATCATTTACAATTACCCTTCTCCACCGAGACAAATTTTCCTCCTGCAAGATATGTAATTGAAGAAGCCACAAATTCACAATCATAATCAATAAAAAAGGTCCATCAGGAAATAGAATGTTGAGTTAACAACAACAGAACATACAAAAAGGAGAACTGAAACAATGAATTTAACTCAGTGCTATAAAACCAACATCAAGAAGCTAAAAGGGAGAGATTGACAACCATAATAGCCCAAAAATAATAAAGAACCTTGACTGGCTTGAGAGGAGGTAACAACAGAAGTAAATTGGTGAGAAGCAGAAACATATTATTTCCAACTCCAGAAAACAGCAGATATACAATCTATAATCAAAGTACAAAGATGTTGCCTAGAAAGACAAATATCTGCTGAATTTAAACAAAGAAAGGGATAGGAAAAATGAGAGATATTCCAAATAAAACTCAGAAAACCACAGGAAGCAGCCAAACATCTAAAATAATCTCCAACTGTGGTGAAAATTCTGGAGGAGGAGGAGGACAAAAAATAAAATAAACTGTAAACTGTTGGCTTAAACATCCCAAGAAGACCGGAACAAATTCTGGTCCCAATCCCCACACACTAAAGACTTATGTTCTGATCCCTTCACAGCAAAGTAAAGGGAAAAATAATGATATGCCAAGAAAAAATATGATCGTATCTGGTAAGAACTATCAAAGTAAAGGGCAAGTAGAGAAAGTGCCACATAACAGTCAATAACTGGCCTATGAGTAGGATGATAAGCAGTCATATGCTTGTGAAATTGTGCAGTTATTTTGAATACAGGAAAGTTTTATGCAAAATCTAGAAGAAGGTGGAACAAGTAAAAATTGAGAAATCAAATATATATATATATCTTGGCACAAGCCAGGAGTTGTTAGTTAAGTTATAGCAGATGTATGGCATCATTTTTGAAAAAAAGAAAGAATAAGAAGTTATTACTACCTGAAATGTAAGGCAAGAAAAAAGCATGGAAGAAGAGCTTTTCTCCTACTTCAAAAATAACATGGGAATAAATGATAATGGATAGTGGCTTGTGGGAAACAAAAGATAGACCTGAAATTCAGTTAACTTGTTTTATTAATAATTTCTAAGCATATTTGTTTTCTAGTATTTTGCCAATTTTCAAAATTTAAACTGTAACTTTTCATGTATTATGTGAATACATAAATAACATTTCATAGAATCATTTTGTCTCTCATTTTCTAGTCCAACTGATGAGTTCTGGTATTGAATAAAAAGCCTATTAGGTAGTGACTTGTGAGAGAAAAATGATAAACCTGAAATGTTATATTTTGCATACTGCTGATTTCGAGCTGCAATGAACAAATTAAGAGGAATGTGAAAAGAAAACATCTGCAGTTAACTTATATCTGTAACAATGTTTAGACCTATTGGCTTCTTAATATTTTAACAGCTTTCAACATTTAAACTGTAACAAAATAAAAGCTTATTCACATTTGAAATTGAATGAAATAAAGTTTTTTAATCTTTTCATATGCCTTAGTAATTAAATGACGAAAAAGTATTTGACCTTAAGAGAGTAACAGTTATTACAATAACAGCCGGAAGAGTTTATTATATTATGAAATTCAAAGCAATCAACTTCAATTAGCTAACTTTTATCATGATTGCACAAACTGAAATTCACCAATACTCTTTAGGCTAAAAATGTATTATTCAAAATTTAACTTTTCTTAAATATTTTTTATCAATTTCTTTTTTTACAAATGTTCTATTTTCTGCACAGTGAAAATGATGACTGGGAAAAAATTATACTTAGCTTTATGGACCTGTGTTTGCAGTTAACTGCAGAATATATATATATAATATGTGTTTCTAGTATTGTAGTAATGTTTAGACGATATAAACCATTTTTGTAGGTAATCTAAGAAAATGTATGTTCACAGTTGTTCTCAGAATAGACAGACTTACATTACTAAAATCTGTGGTTTGATGCCCCACAGTGAAGACAGCAGATAGCCCAATGTGGCTCTGATCAATATATATATATATATATATATATATATGTGTGTGTGTGTGTGTGTGTGTGTGTGTATATATCTTTAACACATTCATTGCCAATGTGGGATGACCCAAAACTATCACTCAGGCCAAAGGGACTTTTTTAGTGAAATGAATGAAGTCACACCTAATGAATATTTTCCAGTCTTTAAAAAAAAAGAAGTAGGAAAAGCAGAAGCAAGGATAAGAAAAAGAGTGCCAACATATTGCCCAAATTGCCAAAACAATCTACATATGTGCCTTCAGTGGAGCACTCCTCCTATACAGCTATTATATCTGCTCAAGCTTGGTGTGTGGTGTCAGCAGTATGGTTGTGTTTTTTGTGGATAGTAGAAGTGTGGCCAGACAATTCTGGTTTGTGGTGTTTTCTGTATGGTGTTGTGTTTGTAGAGTACTAACACCCAAATTTTACTAAAGTCAAGACCTGGTCCTGATTAAGGATGGGCTGAAGAGTTTTTATAAAGAGTACTTCTTTTAACTTTCTCATTATAAAAGTATATGTAAGTTGCTATCACAGTAGTTGTCTGATTGGAAGATTACTTTGCTTGTAAGTAAGTGAGATATTGCCAGTATAAAGTTATCTATTTTATCTACATAGGGTTAACTCATATTAAACACTATGAGAAATACTATTGTAATAAGATTATTTGATTCATGAAGATCACTTGTAAGTATATTAGAAGTTATATCAGCATAAAATTATCTGTTACATGTATATTACCTGGCATGTAAATTCGTGTGTGCTGCTATTTCATTCTCAACTTCAACCATAGCTGACTTACAGATGTCTGCTGCTGATCCTAAAGAAAAAAGTACTCTTTATTAACAGCACATTACAGTTCTTTAGTGCTGAAATGGGTATCAAATAAATGCTTGCCTCTGAATGTTTCCCAAGTTCAATCTCTAACCAGAAGTAAAATTGCAGTTCTTAGTTCATGCAATTATCAAAAGCAGTAATTTCACTTATTGAAGTATACAGCTACACAACAGGCTTTCTACACTACACAAACTTACTACTGAGCCACTGTGGAACTACAAGTAATAATATAAAGTGTATCTACCTATTTACCTAGACAATTGTGTGCAAAGATATTTCCAAATTAAAGAATGTGTCAACAGTGCTAAAACCATGTTTAAGCAACTATAATTACCCAATCATTTGTACTTTGTGATAATTTAAGTTACACAAAGATATCACTTACATGGTTTGAAATCCTGAAAGCATCTAATGTCTTAAAAAAGAAATGCTTCAATTAAAACAGTACCTCTATGCATGTGCAATTCTTATTATTTGATTCATACACATTTCCTTGAAAACAGAAAACCAAGTTTCCTCATGATCAAAATATGGGAAAAATTCAAAATATTTACTTATCATTTTTCTTAAGCTTTTGGGAACTCTTCAAACATTGTTTTAACATTTCACATGTCTCAGTAGCATGAAAAATCACTGTTAATTCTTATATTAACAAAGAACAATCAAATATTATGAAAACGTATTACCTTCAATTTCAAAAGAACATTAATAAAATGACAAAAAGATATGAAAACAAAAACTTGCTTGCAGTCTTCATTTAAATCTAACACCCAATGTTTATAGCTACCTTGAATAAGAAAGTTAATGGCCTGTCTTTCTGCCTGCATTTGCAACACATGATTCATAGAATTTAAGTGTGGAAGCACCCTTCTCCTTTTCAGAAGACTACAAACATACCCTGAAACAAAAGTCACAATATTTATTTAATGATAATCTTATCTTTTTCCGTTTTAAATGAAAACATCTTCTAATGTTAAAACTAAATCACAAGTTTTATTACAAATGTATATTTGCCTAATACATCATTCATTAATTTTTCAATTCTCCTGAAATTGGATATTACAAAATTTTCAAACTTTACAAGTTATATCTTTCACTTTTATAATTTATAATTGTGATTAATGCATATTTTTGTTTATCACAATAATTAATACAAGACATATTTCAATTTTACATAAGTCTCTCACTAATCATTTATTCACCCAAAGGTAAAAAAAGGTGGTTAATGAAGTTAAGAAACATTTAATGCAAGGGTTCTTGGGCAAAAACTCATTATGGAAATTGTGTCTTAACTTAATTACCATAGAATAATATGAAGGACATATAGCTTAATAAAAGTCTCAAGAGTTATAGAGTAATGATGAAAACTTTATTTAATTGTTATTTTTCATCAAATTCTTAGAGTTCTCAGGCTCAATTATAGCTCCTTACATTATACTGAATTCTACGGCTACTGCATGTAAATCATGCTAAAAAAAATATACAAGGTAAATAAATATAATAACAAAGCCAAAAGCATTTATCATTAACTAGCTCACTATGCACTCTACATTTAAATCTTAAACCTAATAAATAATACACAAAAACTGAATTAGGGGTTGAACAAAAATACAGTATAATTTAACACAGCCAAACAAAATATTCATAACTTACCTGTCTTCTTGCATTCTGTAATGCACTTTTTAGTAAATTGTTTTATACCAGGAAATCTATCTGCAAAAAACAAATATATATATATATATACATATACAGTGAAACCCCGATTTTATGCCCCCCCCCCCCGATTTAACGTGAATTTGGATATAGCACGATGGGTCATAAACTCTTTCGACACGAGCTCAGTCCCTGGGAACGACCTCGTTATAGTTTACATACTAATAACTTTTAATATTTTGTAGACTTATAGTAAACATTAGAAGCCTTTTGCACACAAAAAAATCATATTTTTTAATGAAGTATTTTTACTTAAATTTGTTCATGAAAACATTGATTCTTTTTTTTTAACTAGTCTGTGTGCATTTCAAACGTTTTTTTCACTAAATCCTTCAACAACACTTGAAGCCTATCTGAAAAGCCTGAACATTGCCACTTAGGTGGGAAGGCCTGGGCAGCAGTCAACTCGTCGTGTGTAGAGAAATGCTGGGAGAAGGGTCTGGGGCTAGCCTTTTTCATCATGGCAATCTACCACGGAAGATGATGATGACAAGATAGATTTGTAAGGCTTCACAGAGGAAGATTTGCGTGAAGCAAAGAAGCTGTCTGAATGGAGCAAAGAAGAGCTACACCAGTGGCACTCTATTGACGACGAATGCCCAACATATGAGCACTTGACGGATGCTGAGATCGTCCGTAACATAACTATAGCACCGACAGTGGCAAGTGTACCGGTTCTCAAGCCACAAGAAGAGGATAATGAAGAGCCTCCATCACCACCACCAAAAGTGTCTGAATCCATTGAACACCTTGAGGCTAGCCTCCATTGGCTGGAGACTCAGGAGGTGGACCACATAAAAATCCTCCAACTCAGAAGCATTCTAGATTTCACTCACAGCCAGAGACATGCTACATTTAAGCAAGGAACACTTGATCAGTTTTTAAGAAATAGACTGCAAATGATGATTGCTAATATTCTCGATTGTTTTTATTTGTTGTTTTGTTTATTAAAAAGCCTACTAAAAATAATTTGTGTTTTAATTTCTACTGTAACAACAATGATTCATTTGCAAAATTCTTTAATTCAGAGGTAATTTACTTGCCAGAAAGTGAACGCGTAAAAAACTAGTCAAAGAGGGCGAAAATAGAGGTGTTTTAGGATGTTAGGTCAACATTGGGTTAGTTTGAACATTGATTTTCTTGAATCCTGATTTAGCGCAACCCCGCTTGTTTCGTGATGACATTTTATGGACCCCAACAATCGCGGTATAACGGGGCTACACTGTATATAATTTTTTTAAATATTCTCTAAAATGTACTTTGGAAAAGTCGGTGTTTCTGAAACATTCATTTAGACATTAATTTTAAATCTAAGCTCCTTGATATAACATGTACCTACAAAGTAACAGTTGTCTTAATATATTTCTAACTATTTTTATTTACTTAAGTCTAATGAATAACTTTTTACTTATGTTTTACTTCAATGTACATCAAGAGTTAAGATATGGGTATAACTGTTAGAAGTTCTTTCCCATGTTATGAAATTAAGATAGTCTTATTATAAAATATGAATTAACTGATAAATTTACTAGATCAGGTTATAATTGTACAAATCATTAAATCTCTAATGATCCAATTGTCAAAATCACTTGATATTACAATACCATTAAATTCCGCTATGTACTTATTCAATTTCATACTTCATAATTCTTTTGAAATATTTTATAAATACAGGCACACTACTATTTTTAAGCACAAACATTAGGATACTTCTTTCATAAAGTATGGCCTATATACTAATAAAATTCAAATACATCCTTAACTTTTATTGCTTTACTGAAACTTTCGTTTTCTTTTTTGGTATAGTCACCATGTCTTCAAGTAACACATAGGTTATATTTGAGTACTCTTTCGTGATCAATAAAAGCTATTACAACTACAAGGAATAAAACCTATTAATACTTTTACATTTACCACTATCAATGCTACTCTTTATGGCTATTCACCTTGCTAAATGTATTCAATCCAACAGGCTTATGTTTAAGCCCCATAATCAAGTGGTATTGGTGAAGGATCAAAACTCTTGTTTGGGTAAATTTAACTCTAAACAAACAAATCAACTTACTTAAAAAGTTCTCAATTACAGTTCCTGCTTCATTCTCTGGTATTGAAAGGTAACTTGCTAATCTTACTTTTCCTAAACGATAATGGAAGAAATAATAAAAAGACATGCTATGAACAACCAAATGGAATAGAAATTAATATTTGAAAATTCTATATATACACACTCACCAGTGTTTAAGAATCTAGGTATAAGATATTTGTATACATATATTTATATATAAAATACCTAAGTTACTATTATGTGGTTGTCATAAAGACTGTAGGCCACGTTTTTTTAAATTATGATAAACATGTAATCTCATGTTCTATTTACATTTTTTTTTAGTCAGCTGATGTAATCGAAACACTATTCTATTGTTAAAGATAAAGCAAAGTGTGCCAAAACTTCATCCTCAAAAAAGTGTGTTATCCTTTATATTATACATTTCGTTATCTATGTAATATTAAATCAGTTTTGGTTCTGGGGATGGAAGGCAAATGTTTAAGGCTCCAACAAAATCTTACTATTAAACAAAAGGTTCAAAGATTAGAATGAAGTTACATTGAACAATCACTGAAAAACACTTAATAATATAAACATAAAAAAATAAATTATAAGAAGAGTTGCATAATATAACAACTGAAAATGTTTAGAATTTTTCAAGCTTTATTTTGAGATAAGCAAGAGTAATTTACAACTGACTTATCACTTTCACTTTTTTCTTTCATATATATAACTATTTGGTGAAATACTCTTAACTGAACCTACCCACTCCATACATCACAGAATACACTACTCTCTTGGTTTTCTCTCTCTCTACAGAAGTGATATACTCTAACGGTTTCTTCAACCTTAAAAACAGTTGATGAAAAATGAATACAAACTAATGACATCTAGAAAAATTAAGAATTCAAACTGATTCAAACAGCTGATTTAACTCTATTAATTCATCAAAGTAATTTGTTTAATACTTATCTCAAGGAATTATCATGCCCAATATATTTATTGTTTGTAATCATTACATTCCACAACTTTAAGATAAGTTAATTAAAATGTAAGTACTTACAGTTCTACATAACTTACACAATATTTCTTATGTTATTAATTGTTCAAACTACAACAATTGCTTTTATTTCTATTGATATCAAGACCTACAATGAAAATATTACTACTTTAACTGGCAAAACATTATACAAAAATCCATTACATACAGCATAACTCTGTCTAAAACATGGATATTTCATATAATTATCTATACAATTATTTTAAAGGCACTGATAGAATATACAAGGCCATTTACCTATTTCTTTATGTAGTACCTAGAGATCAGATACACTTAAAGTCATTAGCTTTGGAACATTAACTGTCTATACCATATTCTAGAAAGAGATTGCTTTAGGAGTCAATGTTTTAAACATATTGTTGAATACTACAAATTTACATATGTTCACATATGAGAATGGTATATTACTCTTCATAGATTGACACATGACCTGACCTTGAGATACGTTGCTTTAGGAGTCCATGCCTCGCATACATATAACCAGTCTTACGAGTCAAGAAATAATGTACATTCCTTGAACTTGACTTGTAAATTGTCTTTAATCTCATACAGGAAAACAGATACTCCTTAATATGCACTAGATATCAGTGTTTATGAACCTAGATCTAAGTTATCTATAATAATAAAAGGGCATGTCTGTTTGTCTGTGGGTCTGTGTGTGTGTATGTGTGAGACCACCATAGCTCCAAGAGGAAAGAACCTAGAGACCTGAAATTTTGCATCCATACTAAGTGAACCCTGAGGGTGTGCACCTGGATATTATTACTCATCTATGTGTGTGCGCACATGCACATCTTTTTGGGAGGCAAGATAGCGAAAAACCACATAGGAAAGAATATGTGACTGCCATAGCTCAAAGAGAAAAGAATCTAGAAACCTGAAATTTTGCACCTACACTAAGTGGACCCTGAGAGTGTGCACTTGGTTATTACTTATCCACGAGCATGCGTGCATGCACAACCTCATATTTTTAATGAGGCAAGCTAGCAAAAAACCACATCGAAAAGAAGTGGTTCTTTATATAACAACTTCTAATATATAGAAAAGCCAGTGCGCTTTGGTAACAATGCGTTCCAACAATGGCTTTTATGTCATGTTGTTGCTTAGCAATAAAAGTATATAGGTTATACTTTTATGCTAAAATGGGTTAATAATACACACACTAACAACCTAATAATGTAGAGCAAAATATGTATGTATGTGCAGCTAGTTGCTAGAAAAGGAAATAATGTACTATCCTTACCTACATAGATGAATTTTTATTTGACATGTTCTAGCAAAAGATTACTTTAAGCAATTATGTCTTACATACATTTCCTTCACAGAATAATAAATGTGCTTCCTTAACATGTTCTGAATAAAGTACAAGTTGTGTAACATGAGATGTGGAAATATAAAGCCTCTATTATAATTTGGCTCTTGTTATATTGTTACAATTTGTAATTATGATATAACTACACTTTTTTTAATCCATTCAACCACTGACAAATATAATACAATAACAAAAATAGACAAACTCTTACCAAAGAGAAGTTAGCTGTATAAAAATGTCTGAATGATTAGGACCTCTGAAAGCATTAATAAGTTTTTCATCATGACAAAAATGTGCTAATATACGAAGTTCAATTTGTTGAAAGTCTGTGAAGGAGAAGTAAAACTTGTAGATCATTCATCTTAGTTCAATTTGTTGTTTGACAGTGGGAAATAAAACTTTGATCTAACTTTAGTTCCATTTTTTAATAACCTATAGAGAGCAAAAATATATAAAACTTAGATATCACTAATTGCAATTCAAATTATTGGAAGTTTGTGAAGATTTATAGAGAATGATAAATTAAAAGAAATTACTGACACCTTTTAAGTTTTGTTTGAATAAACATTTGAAATAAGAAAACTATTTTAATGTAAACATAGTTAATCTTATAGAAGGGTGGTATATGAAACATATCAGTTGTTTTTGTTTTTTCTCCTTTTAGTTTAAAATAAAAAATTTCAAACTTTTTCATGATGATGCATATTTGGCATGTTTGTAGAATTTAACATATAGAAAGACCTGTCTGAAATGTAGCTAAGCTAAGTAAATTTTTTTTTCTTAGTTATGCAATGTCCAGACTCATTCCTCTTTCATGCTGCTGAACTCTCCCACAGAAGACATTACTGGAGAATTGTGTGTTTTAGTACTATATGTTTTCCCTTGTGACAGCAACTATATGTAGAAGTTTAGAAGTTAACATTTTCCTACACTGAAAATGTATTTCCAATATGTACTTACCTACTATCACTCAAAGCTCTCTCAATCTTGGTTTGTTCTATAATCATTGCTAAAAAAATGTTTAGTTAATAGCACACCAATCTATTATACCCCTTTGTTCTTGCACCATTTCAGAACATGTGCATATCATATGACTACCCTAAACCAATCATACTGCGTCACCTATAACAATGCAGGTAACTCCCTCTACTATTCTAGCACAATCCTCACTTTCGAGAATTGGCAGTTACAAACTAAAACACCAGCATATCAGTGTGGAAGAAGGGTGGGAAGTGGGTGAGATATAGACATTTTTAGTGTAACAAAATGTTAACTTCTGAAACAGTACTACCTCTTCTCACCTAAAGTTAGAATCCCACATTGAAAAGATGGAGGAGCCAGTTAAGGCTTGACAATATTCAAATAAGTGGATAACAACCTCTGTAAAATAACAGGTATACCAGAAGAAGAAAATAAGGCACACCTATGAGGTATAGCACTACTTTTGGAACAGGTATGCTCTTCGCCCAGTAACGAAACAGTACTATATATATATATATATATATATATATAG
>NW_013670365.1:30841-33680 GCF_000517525.1 Limulus polyphemus
TATATATATATATATATATATATATATATATATATATATAGGGAAGAATGTATGAGGCAGAAAAAGATGTACAGCACTTTGCTTTGGAACAGTGTGGTATAACTAAAACGTGTATCAGCATGGTTGACATACAAAATATCAAGTATGTAATCAACTATGGGCCCAAAATTTATTTGCCAAGGGAAGAGTCCTGGGGCAAATTAGAGCAAGTCCATTGATGTCTCGTCAAGGATACTGTCAGCAACAAAAGTGATTTTCCCATTCAAAAAAAAAGAGAAAAAACAGAGGAAGTGCCATAAATAAGCAGAGAGATGAAGTTTGGTCTGATAATTCAGAATCAGCCCATTGTCAACAGATAGTGCATTATTCGTCCACATATGTAGCAGGTCACAGTATATGATATAGGAATAATTCGTCATAGTAAGGTGCCAAACAATGTGATATAGACATAAGTGGCTAGGGCTAAAGGACCATAAAGTGTATATGAATAGGCCAAGTGCAGTCCGCCCGGCAAAAAACATGTAGAGGAAGCACCTTGGGATACGTCAGATCATGCCAAGTGCAGTCCATTTGGACAGAAAACATCCAGTGGAAGCACCTTGAATAAGCCTATATAGTATGATCAACAAGTGCAGTCAGCCCAGACAAAACATCTGGGGTAAGTGCCTTGGATCCAAAATAGTATGTTATTACCTATTCAATAATTATAATGACAACAGCCCCCTTCTCACTGAATGGGTACTTATAAGTTATGAGTTTGATTTCTTTCATTGTACAAACCCACTCAGGAGGAAACCTCCATGGTCCACCACTCCAGCGACTGGGAACCGGAGTGGTAAAGGCTCCTGTGCTCTACTAGGAAAAAAAAAAAGGGGGGGGGGAAGGAATATGCATTGGGGAGTCCAAAGGAATGACACACTGGAGACTGTGCAGTGGGTATCTGTGATTCCTTATTCTGAAAAGCAGAAAGATCCAGATTGTAAGAATCACGGACGAGTGGGGATGGACAAAAATCCCCATGTGCTTTACTCATGAAATTAATCAGTGACGGCCTTTTATATAAAATACATTGATAATAAAAGTTTGATATATAGGCTGTCTTCCTCAATTAGGTATCGTCTTACTCCTGTGGCAATTCTCCACACATCTGTTCACCTTTGAATGGTGTAAGTTGACCTATTATTATTGTTCAGTTTATATGCATCATATTTCAGGACCTCACCTAGTGGCAGGTGTTGCCTGGTTAGGTATGCTGAATATTAGATCTTTGCACTAAATCAGTATAATTATAAACGCTCACTGTAAAGATGGGGTGTTTCTGTAAGACCATTGGACATTTTCCCAGTGGTATGTATGTATAAAATCGGGTAGATAGTGTGCTACAAATGTGTTGGGAGTCGTCCATATACCTGCTTGAATGATCTCCTCCAAAATTGACGGAAACAAGCAACAAAGGACATAGTTAAGTGAGAGATTTGGTGCAATGAAACACTGTACAGCCAGCAACCTTCCATGGACAAGTCAGAACACGCTAGCCTTATGTATTGCCGAAACCAACCAGTAAGGGTAACAGGAGATAGGTCCCAGGAAATAAAGGGATTATAGGGAAAAAATAGGTGGGAATGCAAGCCATAAAAGAAGGCATTACAAGACACATAACAATGCAGGAAACAGATAGGAAAGAGAAGATGATCTGGATCCAAATATGAATACAGGTGGGAAATAGACAGTAAAGAAATGGGAGAAAAGGTGAAACAACTTTCATGGGCAGCAACTGTCTTAGGAAGGAAGGCCCAATCTAGATAAAAAAAATAAGAGGAATGGTAAAGGATATGGGACACATTAATGGCATAAACACCAGAACAATGATGACCACATGACAGGAGCAGAAGGAAATAGGTCTTAAGGGAAAGATGGTACAAGGAAAACGTAGTAGTGGGTTCAAAGGGTGAACCAGACAGGGCATGAAGAACAACATTGAGATTTCAATTTGGAAGAACAAAAGGACGTGGAAGACGACCAAGACAAAAGAAACAGGAAAAGGAGGGAAATAATTAGGAAAGTGAAGGTTTACAGAATTGGGAGAAATGGAATGTGTTTGACAGAGTAGCTCAATAACTAGCAACCATTGACATGGACAACCCCTGATCAAACAACCAGGTAAAGAATTGGAACAGATGTGAAACAGAAGCTATGGTGAATGGACTACCATCTGAAGGTAGACCAACGTTTCTGGTACACGGACAATGAAGAAGGCCGAATAGTACAGGTAAGGAAAGACACTATACGCGGAGTGAGTCCCTGAGCTGAGGCAAGGGACTGGACAAAAGCCACGCGTGAAGATGGAGGTTGGTGACGTCTGGATAAAATATGTTTGATAGCAGTTGTGAGAGGAGCAACCTGGACAGAGTTAATGGCAGGGGCTGTTGCTCCAGTAAGGTCAAAGCAGAGGTGTGACCCACGTGACACATTTTCTCTTCGTATGTCATCATCCCTATTTTATCCACCACCCTTCGAAAAAGTACGAAATTAAATGTAAATTACTCTCTATAAAATCATTATTGCTCAGACAAACCATAATTTTTTATAGTTTTCAATTTTGTTTGGTTACAGAGCTATTGAATAGAAAATCAGACGCCTCCTACCACACCCACCTGTCACATCCTCTCTTTCACAATTCGTTGATAGTTCTCTCTTACGTTTAATTATATATTACCTATAACCAATAGAAAGTCAAGGTTTTCATCTATCGAATAACATATTGTATAACGTTGTGTTTTGAAGAGATAATTGTCCATTTCATTCACAGTACAAGATTCGTTCCCACGGGAAAGTTAAC
>NW_013670365.1:34222-38201 GCF_000517525.1 Limulus polyphemus
AATAAAAATTATTAAGTACATTACTATCTATAATATAAAAAATGAGGGTTAACTCTCTTCGAAACCCAACAGCAAGAAAAAGAAGATTGGGTAATTAGTTTATTTAATATTTTTCATATTTATTCTATATTTATTATTTTAAAAGTAACTAAAATCTAAATATATGGATCTTTTTAAGTTATTTAAGACTAGATTAGGTAAAATAAGTAACAATAATAAAATAATTAAATTGGTTTATGAGTCACACATGTGAGCAGCTTGTGGGTAATGTGATTCAATAGTGTAACGTGACCTGCATGTTCTCCGAGTGATTTATAACTTATAATGGTGCGGATAGTAGTTAGACACAGTTTAAAGGGCAATACAACAATAAAATTTAATTATAAATAGATGTATATTGTTAGGAACTTAGAGCTACTTAGGATAAACGAATGTAGTTTCATGTTACTATCTGAAGTCATTCTAGTAAAAAAAAAAGTGTAATTTAGATTTATTTTTGGTTATTATGAGGTTGCTCGAATTGGCCGATCCTATTTTGAGATAGGGTAGAGAAAATAACAGATAAACTATAAAGTTTTATTGAAAACAAACATTTGAAATGCATTTAGGAGGTTTTAGGGATTACACAAAGAAAATTAGAGATTTTTGAGATTAGGAAATGTATTTTTAGTTTTGACATGAAAATTATTTTGCACACAGACTATTAAAAAAATACTCAATATATTAATGGACAAATCTTAATTTTATTTTATTAAAAATACTTCACTAAAAATACAATTTTTTGTATGTGAAAGACTTATAATATGAACTGAAAGACTGCCAAATTTTGTTAAGATATACATACTATATTGAAAGTTAGAAGTATTAGATCTATAAAGACTTTAATACAGTACAAAGAGGTCACATGATCGATCAAATTGATCAAGCCCATTTTGAGAGAGTTAAAGCTGATTCACTTCCAGAAAACTACAGCAAGTGTGCCCACAAGATGTAAAGTGTAGCCCCCCTCAATGTTTTGTATAAGCCATCTCATCTCTCTCACTGGAAAGAGGCTGGTTATACCCCTGTCTCTGAGAGTACCATAGCTATCTCCTCCTCTCCATTGTTAAACAGGGAATAAAAACTCAATCCAACATACCTGCAGCAAGAAGTGACCATCCTTCTTGACTTATGAATGGATCTCTGATTCTAAGAACTTTCTGCTCTGGCCCTGAAAATAGCAAGTTCTAAAAATATTACAATATTTTCACAATATTACACAACTATTTAATATACTATCTTTAGATTTATTTTACATTGTCAGATTTTAGTAAAATAAGCAAAACTCTGATAAAAGCAAAACTAATTTAGTATCATTTGCATTACAAAAACAAGTGAAGTAAAAAAACAATTTATTTGACAAAAATAGCAAGAATATGAATTATAAAAGAACATGAAATACTTTATAGATTTGTTGTAAATCGTTTTTAAAAAGAATCAAATGTTACAATAAAACTATAAACCTTTCTGGCTAATACACAATGTCTTAATCAATTATTATCATTATTGTACATACTTTTAGCTGTTCCACTTTGATTTTCTGATTTAGTTAAGCAAACTGGGAGCTTTGGAATTGCTTGAAGGTTCTTTCAAAAGAAATAAATTATAGCAGTAAGTGTTTATAATTTAAAATATGCTTTCTAAAAATAAATAATGACTTATAATTTTCAGACTATTGTCATTAAGCAATACTGGAATGTTATCTAATACCACTGTTTCCTATTTATAATAGTACATCAAGCAAAAGTTACTTTTTCAAGAATCATAATTAAGTTTTCAGGTTTTTATAGCTAGCTGTCAAATTTGAACTACTTCACTTACACACTTTTAAGTTTTTGTTGGCAAGATAAATAAGTATTTTGAAATATCATACACAACCAGTGCGTATAGTTAAAAATTGATTATAAATATATCCACAACATAGATCTAATTAATCTACTGGGATTTTACCTAAGGACAAGCAAAATTGTTAGTATTTGATGCAAAAACATAGATATTTGGTTATTTAACAAAATGACAAAAAAAACAAATATCTACTAAAGGAGTATAATACCAACTGACATACTCACAGGGTTAGCAGATGAAAGTCGACCTGTAACTGCAGCTGTTTGGTCCCTATTTTGATAAATAAGCAGAGAAAGTTAAAATGTAACTGTTTACATGAAACAAAAATATTTCCAGATCTCAGTACACTTTAGTTTTATGAATGTGAATATCTGCACCAATTAAGCTATAGAACCAAGAATATGTACTACAATTGTGACAGCAGAAATACATGCATCACTTAAGTTACAACATAAAGAATTTCTAGTAATCTTCACCAATTAAAAAAGGAATATCTGAATCAGTCCATCGTGATTTAGCCAAAAACGGTAATAATACTTGCACCACCTAAGTCACAAAATAGTGAATATGCACTAAGCTTTGTTCAACCAGAAGGAATACCAGCTCAACTAAGTAATAATATGAACACTCATCGCAGTTCATATCTAAAAGCAAGATTGTTAGTCCAATAAATTTATAACATAAAAAATATCAACTACATTTCAGTTTCAACAATCAACTAAGTTACAACATAAAGAATGTGCTTTAATTCTAACAGCAAAAATACCAACTCAACCGTATTAGAACGTAAGGAATATCCACAATAGTTTGGTTTTAACAGAAGAAATACCAGCCCAACTAAATTATAGAATAATCACCACACTTTGGTTATTAATTATAAGGAATAATAACTACTTTTCAATTCTAACAGAAATGTGAGCCAAACTAGGTTACAACATTAAGAATATTGACTACACCAGACATATGGGCTTAATTGAGTTATTAAGTCATAACATAAAGAATATAAATTATGCTTCAGTAAGCTTAGCACACTAAGTTAAAATACAAATATACTTCCTCTAAATTTCATACCTACAGTGTAATAGTAGGAACTAAGTTACAAAATAACGAATAAGTACTATATTTTCATTTTAATTGTATGACTATCTCACAAAGTAAGTAATAGCATAAGGAATTTTAACTACACTTCAGATCTAACAAAAGGAATGTAAAACTGAGTTACCACATAATTAATTATCATTACACTTCAACTCTCAGTTCTAACAGCATGAAATTAGTTCAACTGAGTTATAACATAAAGAAATACTACTATACTTCAGTTATGATAGCAATGTTCACAAGGACTAAATATCCTTATAAAGACTATTATTGTTGTTTTTTATATGTATATACAAAACACAATATTATAAACATTACTCATGACACTTATATTCTAAGAAGCACTTAATTCAGAGATGTTGTTATTGTCTTCTAAAGTACAAACACAAACCACTGAAAATGGGAAAAAAGATATCTAGTCAACAGATGCCTAAAACAATAACTTACTAGAATTAAAAAACAGGCCAAATGTGTATTCTATTTAGCATTGTTTCACAAAAGTCGTTCACTTGAAAATTAACACCAATCTAACCTATATAAAAGCCAGTGTGTGTCACATCACACTTGACTTTTCTTGATTTCTCAAAATAGGAGGAGTCATAAAAGCCAAAATGCATTTATCCATATAGAATAGTTCAATTACTGTTTGCCCATTATGATTTTAGTGAAGGGGGTACAAGGGGGCTGTGAAACCTTATAAGTTTAGTAAGTTGGGATCACCTGGCCTAGATCCAAGTGCACAAAATTTATCATAAAAGTTAAAATATCGCTTCAGTTTTAAACTTAAATTATTTCTGAATTAAACTATTTTCTGTTATATCACAAAAATTTTTAATCAATGGGGACTCTAAATTAAGAAATTAACAAACATTTTTCCAGTTTTGTTGTCTACACATTTCATTTTATACTTTCAGTACATAGACTAACAACAATATTATACTTTTGTTGGTAAGCAACAAGACATAAAAGCAATTGTCAGAACATGCTGTTATCAAAA
>NW_013670365.1:39008-69166 GCF_000517525.1 Limulus polyphemus
TCTATGAATATGCCATGAATTCATTTCATGAATGATCTTAATTTTGATTGGCTCACAAAATAATTTACCAAGTTTGTCTGCCTTGACTGCAGTTTTCTGCCTCTTTGTTGGTCAAGCTTGATTTTGCAAAATTTATTTATTTCGGTAAGCTATGAAATGTGAGGTTAGGGTATACTATGGGGTGGGGGTGGTAGTACTTGCCCCATCATTTTTGATGGGTTATACACTAGTTTAAGTAATAAAAACAAGTTTGATACAGAAAAACTTGTAACTTATTTTATAATTATACACTGGTTCTTAATGCAAAACATACCCCTATTTCATGCATAACTGAAAACTTTCACTAGTTGACAACAACAGTTGACAATTTAAGAGAAAATTAGCATTTCTTGTAAAATAAAAATCGTTTTCATGGTAAGAAACAAAAAAATACTAATACCACCAGCATGTTGTTGCAAAATAAGGAAAAATTGTTTATGTAACAATTCCTATATTTTCATATGGATTTTTCTTTTTTTTGTGTGTCAAGGAAAGTCAACCACATAATTTCATTATTATCCTTAATTACACAAGTTATCTATCCATTTCCACAACTGCTTTTCTGCTACTTTATATTAGTACCACAAATCATAGCAAACATAAAATATTACAATATAAATACAAGCACACATATATTGTACATAATATGTGATATTCAGTAGAGGTTTTATTCATAAGCTGTTGTGATCTATACACAAAAAAAGTATAGAAAGAAATGATTTGAATTAATAGTATCTGAAAAGTGGCTTCTTTGCTATAAAACCAGTAAAATGAAAGTTAAGTGATGAGAAAACAGAGAAAAAATATATGAAAGCAGGTCTTACCATGTTGTACAAAGAAGGCCCTGCAAAGAAATAAATTACAAGTTTAAGATACTTGAATTCTGCATTTAATTACCTGAATTAATTCAACAGACATTGTTTTCCTATGTAAATATTTCAGATTTATTGAAGTATAGAAAATAAATCTTTTGTAGGTAACACAAAGTAAATTAACAGCTTCTATATAAAAAAATACATATATTACCTATTCTATAAAATATTCATAATAAACAGTCTGTCTTTAGTGTACAACAGAAATTAAGAAACTAACCAACAGAAACAATTGTTGCACATTGTATATACAAAATCTATTATGTATTGTAGATTTACACACTTCTGCATATTTCATTCCAAGTCTAGTGAAATAAAGATATCTAAACTTACGTTTTGAATGTGAGTGATTAATCCATCAACATAAGTTGACTTCACTTTAACAAGCTGATGAAAAAAACATCAAATATATCAGTATATTAAAATACCAAAATTAAAGTTCTATACCTACACCATAAATGAAATAATATGATTAGTTTACCTCAATAATATAATTATTTTCTGACCTGAAGATTGCTAATTGAATGTATATTAGTAAAAATATTTTACTATAAACTACTACAACATTTCAAAACCAATTCAAACAATACCAACATTTTTACACACACACACACACACACAATAATAAAAGTTCAGATTCATGCAAACAATAGAACTCATGAGAAAAATAAGCACAATCTCTGGTTATCCCAGCTTTAATTCCAGTAACAAGACTTATATAACAAGTTTTGATCAGAGATCTTTAATTACAATCATAACTTTTGTTCAAAGAATACATGAAAAACTTTCAGTATGAAAAATCTGAAATAATATTAAAAGTTAACAGGTTTATACTAATTCCTAAAAGACTATTATGTTATTTTCTTTAGCTCCACATGATGTTGTATCACAAAAAATTGTTAGCTAATAGTTGGCAGGTTCAATCCTATGTGCAAAGGTGGGATCAAAATGTGCATGTCCCAACTTTTTACATTACAGAGTTACACTCAAAATTGATTATGCTATTTTATTATCAATGTAGATCAATCAACTTGGCATCAAAACATAGTTAATAACTCATATTTCAATATTATATATGATTTAATTTCTTAATTCAAAAGAAAATATTTAAAAGTGTGCTCAAATACTCACTCTTGTATGCCACATGACATATCTGCACTACAAGTTGTTCAATTTACATTTCATTACTTCTACTGTACAATGTCAACAGTGTCTAAACAATTAAAATTCAAACTTCACATATTGAAAAGCTAGGATATGAAATAAGAACCTCCCAACTTCTTTACTTTCTGAGATATCAATATATTTAGCAAACCTACCAGAGAAGCCCCTTCCATCCTTTTATTATTTTGAAGCCATTTATTTACTCAAGCCCCTACCTGTCTTAAGTACATGTTTATAACAAATTGAAAGGGTAGATTCTGAACCATGCAAAGTTGATGGTTGTCTGTCAGTTTTATGTTGAGAAAAGCTGAAATTCACTAGGAAATGTTGAATTGTGGTAAGTAAATCATTACTCTAAATAGAAATGAATTTAATAATGCTTGGAGACGGCTTGAATGGGTAATGAAGAAAAACTTTAATATAAGTTTAACAAAACAGCAGATGTACAATGTTTCAACAAGGTTTTGTCATCATCATGAATTTGCTTAACCTACTTATACTTTAGTTATAAAGATAGGTCAATTATAGTAGTTTTGTGATGTTCTATTCTAATGAATAATAATTTTTCTTCTAAAATGCATATTTAAAATTTTTACAAATTAATTTGTGTTCACCTCAATTTGAGGCAATCATTGAGCACAGGTTTAGCGACCATGTCTCTTGGGTACAAATGGATTTCAAGCATCATAAGTACTAGAGATCATTGTCTGTTATGTATACTTTTTAATTTACTGTTATATGTTTTAACAAAAATAACTAAAGCTTAAGCATTTATGAGTATATAGTACCAACATATATAAATATATACATATGTAATATATGGTAATTGAAATGTCATTGTATTTGACAAAATACTATTATGCTAGTTACATATTTGTACTTTGTAGGCTAGCTTTAGCATTTAATTATAAATTTGTCTACTAAATATGTGCACCAAATTGCCCATTTTAAATTTTTCCTTCTACCCCCCAATCTTCTGAGTTTCTTACAAATTACTTATACTATAGATACTGCAAACCATACTAAAAATTTACCTCCAAGCTTATTCCTTTATTGAGATATAACTAAGAGCTTCATGTGTTTACATGGTTTTCAGAGCTGATGTTACAGTTTGCCAGTGTATTAATTGTTCCAATAGTTATTATTTTCATATCTATCATTTATTTTTAATCAGAAGGTAATATTTTGTTCCTTTACCTTTGGAGCTGAATATATAGTGAAAGTTTTTCAAATTTTGAATGTGCTTTGATTTATTGATTTATCGTTAGGGGGTATTACTGCTCGATATGACAAAACAAAAACAAAATATAAAACGTTCACTAAAAGAATAAAGGTTTAAACTGTGAATATAAATAAGCTATAACTTCACAATTAACATAGGAAAGTAAATAAGTGTGTTGCTGCAATTTATTTCATGTTTTCAACCATTCTTTTGATTATACTTGGATAATGTCTCTAAAGGCTCTGTTTGTGTAGAAAAATATACAATGTTACAGAAAAAGAACTTTTGATATTCATTTAGGAGGTCCCAGAGGTTATGCAAATGAAATATGAACAACTTAAAAGGAAGATAAGTATTTTTATTCCTCTCACAAAATTCACTTTCATGTAGACTGGTTCAGTAAATTCTCAGACAAATGTTTTGCAGAAATACTTTATTAAAAAACTTGATTTTGTGTTCAACATACTTTTTACGTTTATTAAATAACTGCCAAATGTCATTAAGATACATAAAGTACATTTGGAATTACAGTAATTATTAATTCTCCAGTGGACAGAGCCTGTGTAAACAGTTAAAACATCATACACTTACATACTGACACTACTTATGTTTATTACAGAGTGAACTGTAAAATCTTGGAAAGAAAATGTTTGAAAATCCACTAGTATTAATATCACAAATGTCAAACAACTTACATGTCGATATTCCAGAATTAACTGAGGCAGTGGGTGGTAATCCTTTAATGCTTCCAGCTGGTAAGGTATCATAATAAACTTATTATACTATGTGCTTTATTCTAGATTTGTGTACATACTAACCAAACCTGATAATCAACTACAAGTAGAATTAACAAGTATATATGCAAAAGATACATAACAGAAAAATGCAAACATAAAACTTCCATGCTAACTGAATTACTAAAAATAAAGAGTAAATAACTGAGAGAGATAAGAAAGTTACATATACTGCATCAATGTAATATTTGGATCACTCAAGTATGTGTGTTAAACATTAACATACAATCCATACATAAAAATATTTCTCTTTGAATATAGTGACTACTGAGGCAAATCACAAGTACTTCTGAGGAGCAGTAACTAATGACACATGGACCCAAGTAAATAAGATTACTTGATCAGAATTTTGGAATAAGGAGGTGATATTTTCTATATACATCATACTGGAATACACAGAAAGAAGGATAAAATACAAAGAAATAGGTAACATCATATACCATTTCACTAGAAGAGAATAAGGTTGTTTAAATAGATAACTTTCTACACCAATGAACTGTATGAGAACATAAAATTACTTACCACTGCTTCACATGTTGATTTAAGATTGTTCACAGTTGTCAAAGTAATCTTCTGTAATTTACTGTCTAGTTTTAACTCATCAAACAAAACCTGACATGAAAATGGAATAGTTTTAAAAAAAGTCATTCATTTGTAAAACATGATATAATACATTAGTTCTCAATATACGTATGTTAAACAATCAAAAGGAATGGGAATTATTTTTATATAGTTATTCCTCATTCTATCACACTGCAATTTTAAATGTTTTAATTAAATATTTTTTGAGAAAATTAAGGCATTATGTTTAATTTCTCATCATTGCACATATGATTTACTACTTTAGTGATAATAATCGTAGAACTTTTTGCACATTCAAAGTTGAAAAACTTTCAAACTTTCACTATATATATTCAGCTCCAAAAATAAAGGAACAAAATATTACCTTCTGATTCAACATAAATTATAAATATGAACAATTAATACAATCATAACAATTCAAAAATTATACCATGCAAGTTCAATAGCAATTTCATGATGTACATACTTTGAAAGTTATCAACATCAAACATTGATAGCTAAAATGAGATTATTTTCACACTAATCCAAAACATCTACTAACAAGAGCAATCAGAGAGATTGCATACCCTCGTCCTACCACTCCTTTTCGAGATTGCATGCATTTATATTAGATAACATGAAATTTCACCTTTAAAAACTCAGAAAATCCTTCTCAGATACAAGATGATCAATGATCCGGTGTGTGTGTGTGTGTGTGTCTGTTTCCGCACGTGTATCTTGAAAACTAATAGATTGATGTACACGAAAATTTTAGATAAGATAGGCAGTATGGGTCAGTCCTCGCAAAATTTGGTCTGGATCAGGAGTTGGATTCTAGATCACTTTGAAGCATTTTTTATAATGAGGAGATAGGGCATACTTGCAGTTTGGGTTAATAACTTTGTAAAGTGTGATTGGATTTGTATCAGATTTCATTGGAACATTAAGGTAGAGACTCCTTATCACACTACAAAAATGATCAAACCCGAAAGCAATACCCTTGTCCCCTCTCTGGGGTCGAGGGTAAAAATATAAACCTGTTTATTCTTCTTTTAAAACTCAAAGTATCGAATTTGAAAAAAACCGTAATAGCTATGCCTTGCCAATAAAGAGACAAAAATCTTATATATCAAACTAATTTCTTTATTCTTTGTTGAAAATCTACTAAAGGGCTACCTACTCTAGCCATTCTTAATTTTGAAGTGGTAGATTAGAGGAAAGGCAGTTAGTCAAAAACACCAACTGCTTACTCTTGGGTTACTCTTTACCAATGAATAAGGGGATTGACCACTATTTTACAAAAAAAAGAGCAAACATATTTGGGAATAGATATTAATCCTGTAACCTGCAGATTGTGAATCAAATGCCCTAACAGCCAGGCAATGCTAAGTCTATATCAGACTTAATAACAAAAATAATTATATGTATTTTTATCTATTAGCTTATAATAATGAAAAAACATGTACAATAATTTTAACTCCAGTGGGATAGCTGGAAAATTGTATACATTTGAATACAAATGTGACACTTTGTAGATTGCAGGGTAATAGGCACAGTCAAGCTGATTAATTTCTGACATAGTATCATTTCTAATAAACTATAGGACCATTTGTTATAAAATACTATGTAAATCTACATATTTACCATTTGTTTCAGTATGTATTTTCTTTCTTATTTCTCACAGTAAACAAAAAATGAAGCAGTGGAATATATTCATTATCTGGTACTTACAAAAAATGAAAAAAACATCCCAAGAAATATGAGGTGAAAAGAGACAGTCCTTTCACAGGGTCATCACAGAAAATATTACCAGTGTCCTGCAAAGTCCAAAGGAAAGGAATGTGATGCAGTTTACAGAATGACAGAAGACAATCTGCATGGGCTTGCTAAGGCTCATAGGTTGCCTATGACTTTGAACTTAGCCTACTTAGGTGAAGATGGTGGAATTGCAAAGTTCTTCCTAATTTTGCAGATGGGTGATGCCCAAAAGCATTTGTTCACTAAGAAGGGCCAAGGAATACCACCAAACCAGGGTGTACTGGTAAAGTGTATCTGTTGGGTAACTTATCAAGGGGAGAATACATGGGGACAATCCATGGTGGTGATTCCAATGTTTCTAAACCCTACTGACAGGGGACGGATCCTTTTCAATAGGAAACTTCAGCTAAATGAACTACTCTCCCAGAGGCTGCCAAAACACATTACAAATCTGTACACTGTGGTTGTTGCAAATGTGTAATGGCTTCTTTACCTGCATAATTAATGATGTGCAAGAGATTAAAATGACAAATGTCTGGGACCAGTTCTGTAAATGAGACTGCATGAATGCTCTATCCTCAAGTACTCTTTGTTGCTTATTCTTTTGCTTCTTCACAGAATTATTATTATGTGTGTTAAGACAAGAAACCAAAAATCTCTATATAATGCCATATGTATTTTTTAATGTTGAACAGCACCATTTATGCATAGATAACATTCGAGTTGATTTAAAATTTCTAAACGAGAATATGGACTTTGATAATTATCTTCCTTAAGGGAATCCAGGTTATACACAAAAAGTATTCTTAAATCATTACAGTATCATTAAAATAGATTCTTCTACTATCAAGAGATATTTTTGTGTACACTTAAAAAGCTGTATAGTGAATATCTGGATCACTGTGATTGCATAATTGGGTCATGACAGCAACGAGCAGAACTCACGATGGGGGGGCTGAAATCTGTTGAGCTAACTAGAAATGCATACTACTTAATGAGCTAAAATGGCTACTGCTTTTTCATGAAGAAATTCGTCACCTATATTTCTTTTGTGAAAAATCAGTAAAAGTTAAAAAATAGAATGAAAGGGGGGCCCAATGATATTACTGACCCCGGGGTCTGGGCTGGCTATGCACGCCCCTGGCAACAGGTGCTGCAGATAATATAATTTTCCAATTAAACATTGGTTCACATGGTAATATAATGTTTTACAACTTTGTACAATATCATAAAATGATTGTTTTATCTATCTCTTCAAAGATGCCAAGTTTCTTGCTGGTGTCAACAATGGCACAATTAACCAAAAATGTAGCTCTGCAACTAAATTATTAGCAGCATAGTATTAATAGCCTAATTGGTTTAAATACATATGCACCTACAATATAATGTTTAAACTGTTTTTGTTTTACCTGTCTTTAAGTACTAACCATACCTAGTTTCATTCGTTAATCCACTTATCATTATACAACATAAAACAACTAGTCTAAATGTTTTACATACTTGTCTTAACTGAGGGTGGCTGTTAATAGAAAACTTCCTTCCTGCAACCTTGTACGCTTCTTTTTCTACCTGCTGGATTCTTTCCTGTGAATTACAATAGTTTTCAAAGTCATTTTATTACATGTGACAGACTGACATGCCCCCCCAGTGACACAGAGGTATGTCTGCAGACGTACAATGGTACAAACCGGATTTCGACACCCGTGGTGGGTAGAACACAGAGAATCCCTTATGTATCTTTTTGCTTAATTACAAACAAACTGACACTATTTGAAAAAAAAAAGCAATCTCAATATTTCTACAAAACATTTTCATTCATATCAACATTTTTTCAAAGCAAATTTGTATTTATGTCAAATTTGTAACAAAGAGAAATTTAATGAAAAACACTTAAATTCATGTTCATATGTTGATGTTCAACCAATTTGCAAATTCTTAATTTCCTGCTTTTATTAAATATTTATGAATATAAAAATTAATTTAATTCTCCATGTTACAAAAATATCAGTTGTTTTCCCATTGTTATACAGTTAAATCTCCCCCTTATTATAGTTATGAAATCATCTAGAATTTTAAGCCTTCTAACTATTGCACCCCTAACATCTAAGTCTGTTCTTCCAATCTTATTATTTCAGATCACTAAAGGGGGTTTATTTATGACCCCAATCAATTTAAAATTTGAAATCTAGTTAATTAAAAGCTGTTCTACACTCCAGAAAAAACAAGTGTATGTTTGTACACCTGTGTTCATTGCTATTCTATCAAACCACATAACGTTTCAGTAGACCTTCCCAGCACCCTTTTCAACAAGGATAAAAAACTGAACATAGCAGTATTTTAAAAGAAGCCTCATCAGGGTTTTAATTCTAAATTCATGTTTATATCTATAGAATAGTCCAGAAGTCTGTTTTTTAAATACAGCTAAACACTTAATTAACCAGTAATCAAACTTAACCTTTTTTCAAGTTCATCACCTTACAATTCATAATGCTGAAATATATTTCCCAAGTTTTTATTTACTCATTAAGTCTCTTCAATACTTCTGATTTAAAAAATTACTTTTATGGTAACAGCCTTACCCAGAATTTTAGTATAACTTTAGAGAACTTTCTGACAAAGTAATTATCTAAATGATTGATATTCATAATGAATCAAAGAACACATAGCAGACTCTTCAATAACATACTAGTAATATTCTTCCAATTGTAAAATTCTTGTTTGTCATCATCTTTTATTTTGTAAAAATGTTTTCTACCAATTTTAAAATGCTTCCACCAATACCACCATAATGTAACTTTCTAACAAACTTTTTGCTTAGATTAACAACTTGATTCTTGGTAACTACAACATTTTGAGTTGTTCATGTTTGCATTTTAAGAGTAAAAAAAAATTATAATTTCATAACTGTCTTAATGGCTAAACTAAAACTTATTAGAAAACAGACTATAACAAATCATAAACGTATTTCCCCAATGTTCTCAGACTCGTAAGTGAAATGATGTCTAGCAATCATTACTATTTTTTTCATAAACTTTCACAAAACCTGGCATTTTGGAGAATCACCATGTCAATAAAACCCATGTTACCACACGTAATCATGCTCTATCTGATAACTATGCAGCTTAGTTTCCATTTCAAAAACTCTCTCTTGTAATTCTGTTGTGTCTAAAGCACACCACTTCTCCCTGCATGGTTTCCATGTTCCATCTGGTGTACCATAAAGATGATTTCCCAGCACCCATTTAAACAATGCAATTGCAAAGAAATCCATAGGAAAGTTATTCTACACCTTAACCAGTATGTCTTCATATAGAATAGTATCAATAAACATTTCATTCTCCAGCTGTTTGAGGTATGCAGTGTTGGACAGGACATATGACTAGAAGCCTTATCTTGATGAATCAATATCTTTCTTGATTATGTTGTGTACTGTTGTATGGAACACAGATATGGCTTTTGCCACTAATCTTTTTGTTTGTGGGTTCTAATTACAATTTGCTTACCATGACTGGAGAACAATTCATTACAGGTCTCTTTCTGGACAGTCCTGGTACCCCAAGCTCATCTATATTATTTTGTTTTGCAATGCACCATTAATGTGACGGATGTCCCCATCATGGAAGTTCTAAATCCATGTTCTGACCATATCTTTATGATCTGAATTTATGAATACAAAAAGAGGTTACATACCATTCCCAAAAGCGATAAATATTTGGTGGCATCACACTACCCATGTAATGTCAAACAATGTTAAAATGTACTTCTGATACATACAATTCAACCAAAATTTTATATCTGCTATGAATGTCACATGGCTTGCAATATGCACATTCATAACCAGTTTAATAAAACATACTCAACCTTCTGTATTCTATCACTTCAGTAGACTTGTGCCCATGCTTTAATAGGGCTAATGTTACAAGATTTCAACATCTCTATCAAAACATATTCATAATCTGTTTTAAGTGAAATAAAAAAACTTGCATCATGTATCTGTCATAGATATAGCAAAACTGTCAACATTTAGCTACTTCCAGTGAAAACAACTTTAAACCTAGTTTACGTTTATATAAATTTAAAGATAGCTATAAATGTATACCTGCAATATTTTCTTTTCTTCAAGAAATGTGTTCTTGTTCACTTTAATTCCCCTCAGTTCCATCACTAAAATGCAAATCAATCACTAAATAAAAATATATTCACAGTATATACTATATAGATGTTAATATAATAAATGTTAAATCAGTGAATGAAATTTTTAAAAGAAACTTGGCAAACACAGTTTATTCTTTTTAATGATATTTCAATTATCATTCTGAGTGCAAAACCAAAATTTAATCACAAAGAACAATAAATAGTGTCTGAGTGTAACCATCAAAGCTATAAAATATATATATATATAATACTGGAGGATAAGATTTTGATGAAGTTTCATACATGGTAAATTGAAACTTTAACTATACAAGTTTTCCATCACTATTCACAATGAATTTGTTTCTATATAAATTTTACCTGACAGCCAGTTATGTATTTCAAGTAACTTATTAATTTCACTTATTTTGTTGGAGACATAACAGGCTTATCTACAATACTTTACAGTTATTTGAGTATTCTTATAAGACTAGTCACTATGATTATTATTCATTATTTTATAACACATTTCCCGATTTCGATAAAACTTAAAGTGGCAAGTTTGAACATGGTCACTGAATACACAACTTCAAATAGTTCATCATCTACTCTACATGTTCAAACTCTAAATAACAATTGCAATTACCAATAATGTTTAAGAATTATAAAACATACGCTTGTAATACTTATTGTTTAGTGCATTTTAAAAGAAAAACTTAATAATGAAATAATGAATCAAAATTTATTTTATATTCACTTAAATATTATTAAATTAGTTCCAAATACGGAAGAATTAAAAATGTAATACTGAAATTATCTAAAAATCAAAGTCAGTACCTGACAAAACTGGAATAAGCTTAACTTCCACATTAATAAAGAGAGAGAAGAGGTTTTGTTCCTAAAATATAGATACAAAATATATCACCCCCATACTAGTACCTAGGCATTTTATAAAGTTCAAGTTTAAAAACAAAAGGAATAGGCTTAAAAATAAATATCTTTATGAAATTATTCACAACTGATTGCATGATTCATCAGAAACAAAATTATATGCATGAATATAATACAAATAAGATATTAAAGTTTAACTGTACCTTACAGATTTTTTAATATAGTTGTAATCTCTTATGTCACACCTTATTTACTTGATCTATAATTTGTAAATGGTTCATTAATCAAATTAATTTAATCTAATAAGATACAATTTTAAACTTCTCTGAACTTACCATAATGGTTGTCATTCATGCAATTTCATATAAATAAAATTTCAACCACTGCTATGTCTGTCATATCCTAGCAGGCCTAATGAGCCCTGGTACTGGGTGAAAGGCCTTCTCAGCACTGGATATAGCAGATATAATGTTGTTGACACATTGTTTATATTTTTCTTCACCTTCATTCATAAGTTCTTGGAATTTATTGTTAATTTTAGTATTGAAAATATGATATTCTTAGTTCCTATAATTCAAAATTAATAACTCATTTATACTAACCTTTAACTGATCCTTAATCACAGAATAAAAATTTTCAAGATTTTCAAGACTACTTATTTTGGAAGAAACTTTGCAAGCATCACCTGGATCCTAATTTTATGGAAGAAATATTGTTACAAATCAGGTACACTGAATTAATTTTGTATCTTCAGTATAAGATCAAAATATTTCATCATACACACATATTAGCCAAAGAAGAAACTGTAGTGCATTACATTTCAAACAGGCCTGCCTCTAGCTATTTTAATACCTTAAGCAAATCTAAAATCTGTCTCCACCCTCTCTTCCTCCAATTTTACATTCAGTTGCAAACCAAATTTTACAAATCAAATAAAAAAATTTTAATCTTTTTTTATTCAATACATTGTGAATAAATGTTACAGAAAGAGTTAACAAGCAAATACCTTGCCAATTTCAAATTTGTAATCATGAACACCTCACTTTTCTTGTTTTCATTGAAATGAAATCACCCTCTCCTTTCTTCAAGTTCAATTTTTGTGCAATTTCATTCTTAAATAAAATTGTTAACAGTTCAACTAGTCTTGTTGGTACCAAGGTTGATCTCAGATGGGTTTTAATTCATTTGAGTTTGAAAAAGTTTCTTTCTCCAATAGCATTATTGGTGGATCAAGTCAACAGAATTTGTGCAACAGATGTGTTGAGAAACAACGATGCTAATTTGTTCTTATATAAGCATTCCAATGCACTTTTTAGGATTAATTTTAGTCACTTTCATTGAAAGAGCCTAAAATTCATCACACAGTTCTGTTGCACTGACATCAGTTGCCTCACAATCTGATAAGCAAATCTGAAAATCCACTCAGTGTTTATTTAAATTTCTTGAATTAATTTTTGCAACTCAGCAATGAAGCAACAGAAATTTACCAAATAGTTGTGCCCCTGTAGTTGCTAAATCCTTTCTTCCATGGATTCTGGTATTGAAGTTTTGCTGTGGACAAAGGATAAGTTCACACCAGTGCTTTATTATAAATATGTTTACTTTCATGAGCAAATTGCTATTCTTGTAAAAAATTCTAGTGATTACATTTCTTCTGCAAACTCCCTTACATCCACCAATACCTTTGCAAAGCTGAAGAAAGCTATTTTCGTTCAGTGCTGCCCTCTATATGAAAAAAATGTTTTTGCATGTCACAAGTCTTGCACTCTCACTTACCCATGATTATCGTGAATCCACTGTGTCTCACATGCAAATCATTCTGCGACAATCCTCCACCAACAGGAGTTTGACACAACCTCCTGATGCATGTGGCTCCCTCTATTTGATTCTACCAAACTATCACTTGAAGTCTAGGCAGAAAAAGGAGCACCAGTTTTCAGTGGGGAAGAAAGGGTGGGAAGTGTGAGAGGAGGCAAGTACTTATCAGAAATATATTTTCACTATAGAAAAAATATAACTTCCCATATGGTACGTTACCTCCTCTCACATATATAGCTAGAATTGCAAGGGATGTAAAGAAACACCCTTCGAAAGTGTTAAAAGAACACTCCATACTGATGATCATCATAATAAAATCATCCTTGGAAGACCGCACGACTTCTGTACCAGTGTGCAAAGAGGTGTTGCAGACACAGGCACAAAAAAGGAGGATCACAACTAAAAGGGAGATAAACGGGGGGATTGGAATCCAAACCACCTCAGAACATACTCTCAATTTCGATGAAGAGGGGCTGTAGATGAATCCTCTACAGACAGTAATGTGGGGGATAGCAAAACTGGATGTGCTCCAAGGTGTAGAGTGGCTAGAGCACAGCGGACCATACACAGCTAGTCAACTCCAGTCCAAAAACAAGCAGTATTGGGAATATAACTATCAATCAGTGGTAGAAGGAGGGTTCACACCATCTTCACCTCAAATTCCATAGAATAGAAGTATATACTGTACAAACTGATCTACAAAACAGGCACATGTGCACAATTCACAACTAACCAGACATCCAACTGATGGCAGTAACAGGCAACACATGTGTGAGGACTTACAATGATTGGTCCAGCTCAAAATCCAAAATCAGTCACTGCAAAACCAACATCCATGTGACGGTAGGATGAAGGATCCAAATTGCAGGGGTGAACTGCAATATGAAGAATCAACACCAATGCAACATCATCTCCTCAGACAGAACTGTACTTGATTGGTATGCATCACAAACTTCCGGATACCACTGCACAGAAGTGGATCGGCCCTAAAATCATATGCAACTGCACTCTCCAGATAGTCACAGAAGTCGGGGGTAACATCAACCTTAGAGCCCACCAGACATAGATTGTGTACAGGAACTGAGGACAAGCATCATCTACACCAGAATACCACTACCCTACTCTCACCTGAATGTAGTTGTATACTTAGTTATTCATGTAAGATCACATTCAAGAGAATATATCTATGTTCCACCACCCCAATAGCTTGAACCTGGAAAGTGGCAAGGACTCCCATACTTCACTTGAAGAACCAGGGAGGATAAAACAAGGTGGAGGGTCTGGAAGAATGCCAACACCAGAGACAGTGCAACGGGTGACCACAAAAACATTATTTTGAAAAGCAGACCACCCCTGATTTATTCGATCTAAGGGACAGCAGGGATGGGCAGCTATCCTCTTCTGATTTACCCATGTAAGTCCATTGGTTAGTATGGTCTGTAACGGGCATAGTTATGAAGCAAATACCTTATGAGGGAAAAACAAGCAATCTTGTGGAACAACACATTTCAACAGGGTGAAGTATATGCCATGGGAATTTGTACTGTATGGTAGTAACATGGCCATACAGTGTGGGTTTGTGATGTATTAAGTATACCTAGACAGGCAACACATGCCACAGAGTGGGATCCTAACAGTAAAAAAAAAAGAGATATGACCCTAAGAGAAAGTAAAATGTATATAAAAAAGAGAACTTACCCAGTCACAGTCTCATCAAAGTTTGAAGGATGGCAACAGGCAGAAGACAATATCCCAATGAGGAAGAAACAGCCATCTGATGCGAATAGTGGGAGATGAATGTAAGAGGAGCAGTCCACATGCCCACTTGAAGAATTTCTTCCAATCGATGATGGAGGTGTGATGCCAGGGAGAAGGTAAGATGCCTGTTTTAATGTTACACCTGGAACAGATTTTGGGAAGAAGATGACAAGGAAGGACAGAGAGGCAATACGGAGTTGAAATAGTTAAGGAAATCAGGGTTGTGCTGGCCAGTAAGGTGCAATAACAAGAACTTGACACAGAATGGCATGGATGATCGAAATTACCCTGGTAAGAAGACAAATGGGAGGATAAACATAAAGGTATCGGTCAGTCCAATCCTGGTTAAATGGATTGACAGCTAGGGCTTGTGGATGAGGAACCTGAGACCAAAAAAAAAAGAGGTAACTTGGCAATGAGAAAGGTGGCAAATGCATCCAGTTGAGGCATAACCCACTGTGAGCATAGCCACCGGAAAACATGAGAATTGAGGAATCACTCTGTGAGATAAATCTGTCATGAGGCTCAAAGCACCCAGAACATGACATGCCAGGAGATGTATACCAAGCGTGTGAGCCCAAAAATGTAGATCCACAGTTCAGCCACAAAGGGAAGAAAATAGATGTCACCTTGATGATTGATATAAGCCACTACTGTAGAATTAATAGAATGGATCATGACTATTCAATTCCTGATTAGAGGAAGAAATCAATCCAAAGCCCATTATACTGCCAGAAGCTCCAAGATATTGATATGGGAAGTCCATTTGGTTGAAGACCATAGTCTAACAGCCTTCTGTTGATTGACCCATGTCCCCTAACCAAGTAGGTAAGCATCAATGAAGAGATGCAAATCCAAGCAAGGAAGAGGAAGTGGTACACCCAATGATGTGTGGGTCTTGTTCAACCACCAATGCAGATCGACAACAAGAAAAGGAAGAAGGGAAATGGGAGAATCCAAGGATTCCCAAAGTGAGATTCCATTGGTTGTACAGAGTCAAATGAAGAGACCACATGTGTGCCTGACCAAAGAGGATAACAGCTTCCGTAGAAGCCCATGTACCCAAAAGCAGAAGAACCTCACATGCAGAAGATAGGGAGCAGTAAGGGTGTAAAGAACTGAAAGCTCCATCAAATGCAGTTGAAGAGGAGAAGGTTGGGCCCGACTGAAGTGGGAGTAGAAAATGACCTCAAGTGGACAAAATATTGGGTAGGGGACAGGAAAGACTTGATAATCCAACCCACTCAAGCAGATTCTGAAAGAAGGAGACGAGTGTGATGGGAAGACTCCATTTCAGAATGAGCTAACAGAAGCCAGTCATCCATGTAGTGGTGTAACCGCAACCCCATGCATTTATAAATCGGATATAGGCTTTGACCACCCGGCAAAAGACATATGGAGCTGAAGCAAGCCCAAAGGCCAAGGCACAAAACTGGTATACAACCTCATGATATACAAACCGAAGATAGCATCTGCACCAATGAGAAATAAGAATGTGTAGATAGGCATTTGAAACGTCCACCTTAGTCACTCACAATCCTGGAGAGAAAGCCCATTGTAGTGTGAGAAAAGACTCCATTGCAAAATGGGGAAGATATAGAAATTGACTGAGGCAGGACAGATCAAACAGCATGGAGTAAAAACCTGGGGAAGGATAGCTGACAGGTTCGATAACTCTCTTTGATAGAAGAGTTTGGACCACTTTGGGCAGATGTTGAATGGTAATAGGATCCTGAGATAATGGAAAGGATATAGATATGAGAGACAACATGGGTCGGGAAAGTAATTGGAGGACAAGTCCTTCTGATAAGACATGAAGAACCCAATGGTCAGTAACAAATTCCCGCTATATGTAAACAAAATCAGTCCAACAAAAACATTTCAAAATCAAACAAGTAGAAACAATGGAAATCAAACTAAAGAAGTTGAAATTGATATAATTTTGTGATCAAGCACAATCAGAATTTTGTAGTCGTATAGAGAACAAGTTAAAACATATGTCTGTACACTAGAATGCCAATCTATAAAGTGAGGGAACTACCTGCATCAGTATAGAGGGCACAGTATGATTGGTGGAGCGTAGTCACAAGATCAACACATATTTCTACAATGGTACAAAATAGAAGGAGTATAATAGACTGGTGCACTGTTGAAAATTTTAGCAATGCTTAGAGGGCAAATCAAGGTCAAGATACTACCTGCATCAGTATAGAGGGCACAGTATGATTGGTGGAGCGTAGTCACAAGATCAGCACACATTGCTATAATGGCACAAAATAGAAGGAGTATAATAGACTGGTGCACTGCTGAAAATTTTAGCAATGCTTAGAGGACAGATCAAGGTCAAGATAGCTTTGGGTGAAAGAAGGTAATGCTGTTTCAGAAATTCCTGGGGAGAACGATGGAGTGCCTTAAAAAGAAGGTGTATGTTAGACAAGTACAGTAGGAGAGTCATAAGGGAAAGATGAAAGTGGGAAAATTGGGCTTGGGATAAACAGATGGGACTGTCAAGGTCGGCTCTCTAAAGTGCCAGGGAATTATGAAGTGTTCAGAATCAAGAAAGGGGAAATCTGCCTAATGGTAAGCCAAGGCAAACTGATCTGTGACTCACGGAGGGTGAAGCATGCTAGCACCAGCTCGCAACTAACAAACAACTTGCTCAGCATGAACTCTAATGTCAGGAAAAAGAGGGAAAACATCATACTGAGAGGAAAGAGTGTTATTAATAAGGAAGGAACAGAATTGTAGGAAATCGGGGAAAAGGATAAAATGGAATAGATTCCAGAGGAGAGGCATGGGAAAGCACAGCATAATTGAGTGTAGGAAAAAGGCTATCAAAATCTTTGTTGACATGAACAAGTTCAGCTTGTTCAGGAGAAAGTTGATCACTATCAGAAGAAAGTCAACTCAAATAATGCACAATATCCCGACGAATAAAGGCCAAATATTCCTCAATTGAGTTCCCCTGGTCTGATGCCTGTGTAAGTGTGGTAAGAGCAGGTGGTATAACTTCTGAAGTAATCACATTAACTTTAGTATATTCCTCATAAAATGATGAAATTATGAAAGCTGTTCAAATAACAAAGAAGGATATCTAACAGATGTTTGCACAGAAACTAAAAAATTGGAAATAGTAAAATTTAGAAATGATCTTTCCATTTCATATGATATTAATAAACAAAAAAATCCATGAATATAGCACAAGCAAAACACATCTTGACTGTAGCACTGCCAAACAAGAGGTGACAGTTCAGTAGAATCGAATAGAGGGAACCACATGCATAAGATGGTTGTGTCACACTCCTATTTGTGGAGGGTTGTCTCATGACAATTTTCTTAAAAGATGCAGTGGGTAAGTGGGAGTGAAAGGCTTGTGGCATGCAAAAAAAATTTTGCATATAGAGGGCAGCACTGAACAAGAATAGCTATATATATACATGAAAAGAGGTAATGTACTGTATCGCAAGTCTTCTTGTTTTTTCAAGGCTGCAGAATAGCTTAAGACATGTTGAGATCACTATCTTGCCGTTGTTTAATACATGTCACACTACAATAAAGACTGACAACATATTTAAAGTTGAGGTTCTTGACAACTTGGCAACCTTGTTCCACAGTGTAGCAGGAAGGTGTAAAATAACATTTAACATAATAAAAATATTATGTTACAGCTTCCATATACATTGTTTTGAAAAAAAGTCACAGTTTCACAAGACAAAAACATTCTATATAAATAGAAAAGGAGACATAAAGTAAAATACATGTATATTGTAACACTGTTCTTTTTACTAGTTTTTGATAATGTGTAATTTTTTACTTGTTCTGGTGGAAGTCTCTTTACGTTCTTTTAACTTATATTGTGTTTAAATCATGAGAAGGGTGCACTTCTGGTTTTCCAATCTACCTCTGTTTCTGCTTTCCTTTTCCAATATTGAACATCAGAATGGTTTGGCATATCCTCATTTCTATGAACTGCACCTCAAGGCACCAGTGGAACACCTCATTCTTTTATGATTGGTAAAATATCTGATTTGTTGCACAATATATTATTTTTATTGTTTAAATATTGGCCTGCTTGAATATAGCAGATGTGTGCTTTTTAAAAGAATAATATTCCATGCAATGTGTCCTCCTTACTAGCTTTATTTACTCTTCTTAATTGTTATAATACTTTGAAACTTGTGTAGCTACTGACACTAAAAACACTATGTGTTGACAACCATGACAAAGAAACTATATAGTTGAAAAATTAAGAGCTAAATCCAGCAATTAAATAGCATTTATACACTATATACACTTTACTGGACAACACACTTGTACAGTTCGTCCCAAACATCCTTCAGCAAATATAAGAAATACCTATGGATGGTAACTTCAGCCTACAAATTGCAGATTTACATATATTTGAACTTGAATTTTCATTCACAGAAAATCTTCCTAAGAAAATTAAAAAAAAAATGTTTGTATGTTAGTTGTGCTTGTAGATATACTGATGATATATTGATATAAAGTATTTAATTTTACTAATGATATTAAAGTTTGGGTGTTGCTGGCTGTGAGAAGGATGCTGCTGCATTACAAAAGGATTTGGATTACTTAGTGAATTAAGTGAATAAATGGTAGATGGCTGTTAATTATAATAAATGCAAGGTCATGCATGTGGGATATCACACTTTGAATTATGAGTATAATTCTGATGGGAATAACATTAACAGAGTTATGGAAGAAAAAGATCATAGTATTCTGGTTGATCAGTCTCTTTTAGTCATCCAAGCAATGTGCTGTTGCAAATGGCAAGGCAAATAGAATTTCAGGTTGTATCTAGAGATATATTGAATACAAGCCTAGAAAGATTATAATGTCATTGATTAGGCCACATTTGGAGTAGTGTGTTTAGTCTTGGGCTCCTTACCTTAGAAAGAACATTGAATTGTTGGAAAGGGTTCAGAGGAGGGCTACTAGAATGATACCTGGGATAGAAAGGTTGTCATACAAGGATACATCAAGATCTCTGTAACTGTTTTCTCTTGGAAAAAGAAGAATTATAGGTGATCTGATTGAGGTTTTTAAGATTGTTAAAGGAAATGATAGTGTTGATGCATTATCTTCTTTTCATACTTAATGGCAAGGATGACAAGACTAGGGCACACAATTATAAATTTTGGTGGGGAAGAAGAAGTCTTCTTCAGCTGAAATAGCTATATTTTTCTAAAAGGATGGATGACCTTTAGAATGGGTTGTCTTCAGATTTGGTAAATGCAATTAATTCAGGGGAGTTTTTTTAAGAAAGGTTTAATAAAATATTTGAATGATGAAGGTTGGCTTTGAGTATTTTAGTTTTATTCTAGAGTTTAGTGTAATAGATGGGTCAGCCTATATGGACCAACAGGTCCTTTATTGTCCTTAAATTATCAAGGTTTTCTTGATATTGCCAATAATATTTATCCACCAGAACTCACTCTGGAAGACAGATCTTTCACTAAAAGCACAGCACATTACTTGGACTTAGATATAAGCATTGTTAATCAAACAACTGAATTCAAATTTTGCAATATAATAGACAATTTTAATTTTGAAATCAATAATTTTTTCATTTTCAACTATAAATACTCCAAATAAGTTATGCTACAACATTTACTACTCACAACTTACTACATATAGTAGACTTCATTCAAGATACGATTTGATGGACATAGATCATAAAGTCACTCTCATATTACACAGATAAGATTTCTTCTACCATAATTTGAACACCAAATTAACTTATTCTACAATGTAACTTTGTATCATATGTTTTAAGAAACTGATGAACAACTTTGGTATGGTGATCACAGTTAATTTTACCTCTAATTATTTTAGCCCCTTGCTAGTTATTGTTAACTCTATATAATACAGCATTAGGTTATTAGTTTAGTTCATTAGTTTCTGTCAACTACTTGAATTGTAATATTTCCCATTATTGTTACTTGTTTGTTTAAGTCTTATTATTACTGTGACCCTCCTTGTATCATATTACTGCTTTTAAATTTCAATGAGATCCTATGGTCTATCTTTATTTATTACTTCCAGCTTCCCACTCTGTAAACTGATCATGTATGTGAGAGATAAGTACATCTTCAAAGTCAAATTAGTTGTGTATAGACACAGATCATAGAATGTGTAGTAACTTCTTTCTCTTTTTTATTGCATTTACCTCAGTTATTTTCATTAGAGTATTAAGTATTTGATTTCATCGTACAATTTACCTACACAAGCATCAGGCATTTGTTTTACTATCGATAGCATCCTGCTATCCAACAGTACTGCTGAATAGTATCTCATGTCATAGCCATTTATCTCAGATTTAAGCTAGTCTGAAGTAACATACTAGCTTATATAAATTAATTATTATTATTACAGCCCCTAAATAAACACCAAATAATGCTTGCAATCACAGAATAGCAGAGTATGTGTAAGGATATAATATAAAACTGTACTCAATTATTATAAAATGTTAATAAAAAATTACATAACAAATACATTAATAAATCAATTCAATACATAAAATCTCACAAAAGTATCTAATGCAAACTGTAGAAATAACAGCAGAAAGCATGAAAGTGAAAGACTGGTTTATTGTGGATATTCATGCAAAGATATGCAAGAACTATCTGCACCATTCATCCTTAATTTTGAACTAACAGACTACAGGGATATAGTCAATAGCACCCACCTCCAACTCTTGACCATCACTCTTATAATGCATTCATGACCATAAAATGCAGATTATGATTTTCTTTTGTGTGGTAAAGTGACACAATCATGGACCCTTGAATCCACTAGGCCACACCCCCAATCTGAAGTGACAAATTTTGTTTCTTGAATTCTGTGGAAAGCTACATGAGAGCCATCTGCACAGAAACTTACTATCCTATATATTATAAAGTCATAATTTAATACATTTCCATAAATCTTTCTCACAAAGAAGTCACAAGTTGATACTGTGTTAAGTGTTTATTCTTCTGAACTATATATAAGTTTTAGTTTATGCTTTCTTTTTCATTTCTTAAATTTCATTCTCTCTTGAAATTTAATGCATTCTGAGGATCATATTGAATAAGAGGTTGCATGGTTCACATTTTGTTACCACCAGAAAATAAAAAACTGCACTCTGTATTAAGATGCTGTGGGTGCATTATTATGGTCAAATTCCACTATTTGATCTGACAAGAGTAGCCCAAGAGTTGGTTATGGGTGATATTGATTAGCTGCCTTTTCTTTAGTTTAGCACTTTAAAATTAAGGCTGGATAGTGTAAACAGATTTCTTCAAGATGACAAATACTTTACAGGTAATCTTTGGGCAAATAAGACATAATTTTGAACACAGTATATGCAATTTCGAGCACTGCATAAATCAAAACATCATTTATAACAGCTCCTTGTAATGTTTACATGTGCTGACAATGTCTCTGAGTTCAGAGTTCCCTATTATATACATTGTAATTCTTTTTACTTTTGACCCCTAAAATCAGAATGAAGAACTAAAATGAAAAACTAAGTGTCTGGATATAACAATGGATCAAAGTATATGTCCTCTGAGTTTCAAAGTTATCAGCCCAGGAATAAAAAAGTGTCACACAATTGTAGCTACTGGAAAGACAAAGAAAGGAACAAAGAAAATATGTATCCTTCATTATGGGGAAAAGACATAAAAATTCAAAGTTTATGAGTTACATATTTCTTTTGGCAGTTATATTTCTTTAACAAAAATACTACATATTTGTATTTACTGACTGAGGCATGCTGTTATAGTACTAATGCAAAAATACATTTATTGCAAAGAACAAAAAAAATTAACTCACAGTCACTTGGTCTAATGGAAAAATTTGTTTAACATCAGCAAGGGTTTCTGGGACTTTTTCAGGATTTAGCAGCCAAGCTGCAATCTTGATATCATGCACACACCACTGCTTAATAACTATCATAAGATTCAAAATAAACAGACATGGATACATGCACATACATACACACATATACATAATGACCTAATGTAAATTACCATGTTATTTACATAAACTTTACCATTAGTATTATCATCAATAGCTTTCAAAACTTTAATAATGACTGTATTTGTAACATACGCTATTATGAGAAGCATTAAATTATGTTCTTTATGCTTGAAATTTGTGCTTCTATATATTCACAACAGGATTTTATAGAAATAACATTATAATACATTTTTTTCTAATGTTCATTTTATTTACTTTGATTTCATATGAGATTAATATAAATTAAATCCTTGCAGAGTTATTTAGGAAAACTGTTTAAAATAATTTTCAACTAATTTAAGTAATGGAAATTTCTGTAACATAAAATTTTTCATGACCAGTCTGTTTAGTTCAATAAAAGAATTATGATTAAAAATAAACTTTGAATAATAATAAGAATTAAATAAACACAAACTGTGAAAAATAAGGCATTTATCAGAGAAAAGTGAGTTCATTATGATGCCCAACTCAATTTTTAGATATAATTACCATTACTGTACCTGTTTTGTATTCTATCTTCAATTTACTAACCAAACAAGAAATCAAATTCTTGGCATCGAATGACACAACAGCTTCTGAACTCAGCATATGAATTACAAGATTCCTAAAGAAATAAAAAGAAAAAAACTTTACAAACCAAACCCATCAACATTAGATTTTTAAAATAGACCTTTTTCTTCTTTTGCACTTAACAACAAACGAATATATATTCTCACACTCTTTGTTTATAGTAGAGCATAAAGCTACAAAATGGGCTATCTGTGCTGTGCCCATAATGGATACCAAAACCCAGTTCTTAGTATTATATATCTGCAGACATACAGCTTTGCCAGTGGTCAGCCACACTTATACATTGTTTGATTTGTAAATGCAAGCTGCAGATTAAGAAAAACAATAAAAAAGGGAGTCTCTCATGAAATACAGAATAATTTAACAGGTCATAGATTTCTCATCTTAAAAGAATACTGAACTGAAAATGCTAAACATGGTAGGGAAAAATAGGCTGGCTGGTAGTATTTTCTCTCTAAATAAAATAGTTATTAAAATAATCTAAAAGTAGCAATAAATGTCTTACATCAGTAAAGATTTCAGAAGTATGTACTTAACACAACCCATTCTGTTTAAAAATTTAGCAATTTTACCCATCAAGACACACGGTAGTGTGTTGTGCAGCCAAAACAACCTGCTGCAGGACACACAGTGTGTTATTAACAGAAGTGATAGTTTAGCAATTTTCCACCTTCTGTATCTTGGAATGTGGTGATCCAAACTATCACATATTTTCAGTTAATGTGCTCTACTCGACTCTTACTTCACATAACAATTTTCAAGGCAATCCATTAAGAAATACCTGAGATATAACATCTCCAATTTTGATTAAGTTTCTTCCTATTTTTTTTCTTTGCACCAAAAGTATGGAAACTTTATTTGATAGAAAAATATACTCAACTTTTATGGATTTTTTCAAATTTGGTACACTGATAGATATTTTTAGCCTACAATTAGGAGTCTCATTTGGTGCAAATATAAGCTACATGTGCAAAGTTATTCAACAAAAAATTGCTCAAATTTGATGAAACATTTTGCATACACATATGCAAAGAGTCACATGAGCTATCAGTCTAACATTTTTACTACAGCTTCACCGAAGAGTAAAAGTGGACAGTTTTTAGTTTTTTTTCAATCGGATTAAAGATGGCTGATATAGAGCAGCAAAACTCTAAGGTGAAAGGACGTGCAGATACATAAGTATTGGTTAGAACAAGCAAACTAGATTAGCAATTTCTAGCTCAAGTTTTCAAAAGAATCATATGAGTGGATGATTATTATTGATTACTAACTTCTAAGCACAAATGTACTAAATTTTATGAAATTATCCTAACTAAAGATCATTTAGTGTCATGTGATATTAGCTTAAGCAATTAGCATAACTAATGATGCTTGATACAGCTGTTCCAATTGCATGGGGGGGATGACAAGAAATTGTTAATCTAAATTCAATGGTGTTACTATAAAGGAAGTTATTAACACTGCTTTAGAGAGAAAAAATACCACCATATCTTTTAAAGAATCTACTTGGTTCTTTAAAGTAAAGATCTGTTCCAAATAATAGGGTTTTGATTCTAAGGCTAATGTTGGTTACTATAAAGCGTCACTTTCTTATTTGGTGTGGTTTGTTGGTGTGTATTGACAAAAAATCATCATATCTAATCAAAAACACATTAAGTGGGAAAAAAAAAAGGTGAGGCCAAAAAAAAAAATAATTGATTGTGCAACTTAAAGGAATGAAGTCAAAATTGGCAGCCAAACTGGTAGCTACACTTATAGCATTGATAAGAATTTTACAGCAAATATTCATTAGTTAGTTAGCTAGACCTCGTATTTTGTTTTACCCACCAATGTGCCCCAAGTTGAACAAAAAAATTAATATTTACTGTAAAATTCTTATCAATGCTATAAATGTAGCTACCAGTTTGGCTGCTAATTTTGACTTCATTCCTTTAAGTCGCACGTTGAATCCTTTTTTGGCCACACCTTTTTTTTACACCTAAGATGTTTTGGATCAAATTTATATTGCTATACACCTAGGTGTGGTATTCTCAGGTACAGTGATTTACCTTTTAGGTTGTATCTGCAGATAATAGTGGGTTTGATCATGAAATAGTTTGATCATAGTAAATCTGAGTTCTTACTTTGACTGAGTTTCAGCAAGAATGAGACTGAACACAGTGTAAACAAAGTGAAATTAATCTTTATTCAATATTTAAAAAACAAGTGTACTAGAAAAAAATAACACCTTTGACAGAGATCTAAAGCTATCTCTTAACTTGTTCTCTCAAGTTTTTGCTATACACAAACTATAAACTGTTGAATTTTACTTATTTGTTAACTAAGTCTATTATTTGTACCATCCAGACTGAGAAACGTACACTGATAGTTATTTCAATATAAAAATACAGGAGATTATAACCTCTAAGTATCACCTGACACATCAATGGAAAAGATCACTTTTCGTTTTTAAATAGTGTATCCTGCTTTACAGCAATCCTTCCCATGATAAAGCAAACATGACATCACAGAGAAATGAACCAAAACAATAAGCAGTTAAAACAAAAGGAATTTAGCCACATTTTTGACAAATATTCTATTAATAAAATTACACACTCAGCTAGAAACACATATGTATAAAATATTTGAAAATTCTCGGTAAACTGACTTACTCAAAAATGTAAGAAATACTAGCAATGCAAATACATAGGCTATTTTAGCTAATAGCTTGTTGTTTCTCCTTTATCATTTCTAAACCCTATTTAAGCAGGTGTTATGTTGGTGTTGTGACTACTTTGTCTTCAAAATTAACATTTTCCTTATTTGAAAATGTATTTTAGTCAGATACTCACCTCTCTGGACCACAAAGAGCTAGTACCTTGTGTGCACTGCCATGTAAATTCCTACACATGCCACAAGCCTTGAAAAAAGCTCCCACCCCTACACATGTCAAGGTGTATTGCACCAGTCTATGATGTAATTGTAATTAAAGCTATAGCCCTCTGCCAATAGAAGGGCAATACATCCTCCATGCACAGTAATCCCCATAAGCACTAGCATAGGTTCATTCTTAACAAGGCAAATTAGATGTACCAGATGTGGGGAGGAAGGATGAGAGGTGGTGTAGAAAGGTAAGTATCTATCTGAAATGCATTTTTAGGTAAGGAAAATGTTAAATTCAGAAATGCTACTCACCTTTCTGCACTACAAAAAAACTAGAATTCCACACTGAAAACAGTGGAAGGACCAGTGCAGAGAAATTACAAGGATAAGCTCCTTTCTGAAAATAGCATCAGGAAGGGAAAGCCCATGAAGTGTGACAATCACTATGAGGCAGCACTTGGTGGGAAACCACATCCATCTGAAGCAGGGAACACTTTTGCCTAATAGAGGCAGTAGATCATAAAATTCTTATTAAAATAACTGGGTACTAGTATATTGTTAAGATGGGTGGAATGGCAGATCACTCAACAGTCAATTATCTCACAGATGGACAGCTGAGCATAGGTGTGTAGTGTGACTAGTGCTATAAGTAAGAGCATTCCATATTGGAAAAAACTTATGTGCAGTAAGTAGCATCCTACACCTGTGTCTTGAGGCAAACCCAAGACCCATCTAGCTGGATCTAACCACCAGGAATGGCTTGATCCATAATGCAGTGGAATGTTCTATATTGCACTAGCAGGTAACACCTAAGCCCTACTTCTCAAATGAGGGGTGTGTGTCTACTCAGTCTTGTACAAGTGCGTGGCACCGTAACACCTGATGAGGAACTCTCTATATCAACTTTCCTTGCAGCTTGAGACTGGTGAAGCAATGGTTCTCCCATAATACATTAGAACAAGTGGGGGGATTTGCATGGGAGAAAACATCAGAAAGGTGCATGAACCTTTGTCATCAGGCACAATCATCTGTAATTAGGTCCCACACTGGGAGAAATTACAGTGGGTTACTGCAACAAAAGACAGAAGGCATGAGCCAGGAGTGAGGCAGGTACACACATGGTGCTGTCTTTTTTTTTTTGTCAAATGCAGAACAGCCTGAAGGATATAATATATATATATATAGGCTCTGCTGAAGCATTCTTGTGGAAAATCCCATCCTAACTGTGAGAACTGAGCAGGGACAGATGAGCTTAACACTTTCCATACTCCCCCATTCAATGTAGATTTTGGTTAAGAATTCCCTGTAAGGCAACAATGGCTACTTGGTGGGTTCCATATGTTGAATAAAATGATTATGAGACCTGAAAAAGAAAGGAGAAAAACAAACAACTCATCATTAGAGCCACTGTGGAGAGTGGCAACCAGAGAAAGGCAAAAGATAGGGTAAGTAAAATCTCCCTGTGATATATGTAATGGGTCACTAATGTGTCAGGAGTCATCAACATCCCCATCTGCAAGACTTCATACAGGATACAGTGATTGCCTATAGAGTATAGGGATGAATACCTAATAAGTGTAGTGGAGTTGAGGTGGAAAGGCAGTGGTGACAGGAAGCCCACAGAGGGAGCAAATCCTCTGAAAACACCTAGAGGTTGGAAAAACCATTCTGTGGGAAGGGTCCAGGTCTAGAAGTGAAGGTTGATCCACCACCAGGACCTGAGCTTGAGAAACATGATAGATCAATATCCAAGAAGTCCAAAAACGAAATTCCAAAACCATGAAAATAGAGGTTCTGGAAGCAAGTTTCTCCCTGTTGAGAAAAGAAAGAAAAACTGTGGTATCTGAATGGATCATGGTAAGAAGACCAGACAGACAAGATAGAACATGATGGCAACCTGCAAGAAGCCACATCTTGAGGACACAGAGACAGGAGCAACTTTGCTTTTGGATACCAAAGTCAGAAATGGATCAGGCATCCATAACTGCAGTCTACCAGAAAAGAGGTAATTGAGAATTGTGGCTGTAGGACTGGTTGGCATCAAGCACAAAGCCAAGACTACGTACCATCTGTGCTACACTCACCATGGATATAGAAACCTATATATGTAAGTGGAAAAAGTCCACATATTGATTTCGAAGCCCTAGAAGGCAGTCCAGATTTGTGTGGGATTGTGTGAGCTACCACGATCGTAAGAGTTTGAAAAGATAGCACATCTCTGAAGATACCTGCACTGTCAACTCAAAAACCACTGAAAGGGACATGTATGGGCTCATCAAAGATGAATGAAAGAAGAAAGTCACCAAAAAAACTCAAACAGGACATTAAGAATACAAGAAAGCCCTGGTATCAAAAGCTCCAAGTCACAAACACAAAGAAGCATACTGAGTCTGTGCACTCACAAAATGAGAGAGACCCTCAAGGGAATGAAATATAGGGTGGGGGTTCAGACTGAAATGGAGAGCTGAATAAGACACCCGAGGAGGTTAACCCAGGCAGTCACTGGAAGGAACAGTGGGGACAGAGATTGGAGTAGATGTAGACTGATCCACTTTATTATCCATGGAGGGCAGAAGACCCCGCACATGGCGTGAAAAAGACTCAGATGGACGCACGGAAAGGTCCGTCTGCACTCCCACTGTAGCAGTGGAGCGTAGTGCAGAGGCATATGTCCTGAGATGTAGTAGGGAACAATAGCTTCCATGCCTCAGGATAAGAGATGTTATTAAGAGTTCTCAAACACTGTACCTGTTTCTCCTCCACCCACTTAGGGCAAGACTTAAAGTAATAGGGGTGGGAACCACTACAATTAACACAGTGAGGGTCCATTTTGCACTCGTAGGAGTCATGGTCCTTGCCACCACAACGAGCACACGTCACAGAACCATGACAAGATGTCTTTGATTGACCGAACCGCTGACACTGAAAACATCGGAGAGGGTTGGGAATATAAGGCCATACCTTACAGTTCAAATAACCTGCCTTAATGGTGGCAGGTGGACGTGGTGATGAAAATGTCAAAATCAAAACTGAGGTCGGCACCATAATTCCATCTTGATGAATGGAGATCCTTCGAACTGCTAAAACTCCTTGGCTGGAGAAACCAGCAAAGATCTCCAACTTGGGGGTAGACTTCAAGTCCCTCTCAACAATAACTCCTCGTGAGGAGTTCAAGGAAGCGTGGGGAGTAACCTCAATGGGTATATCCCCAATGGCCTTTGAATTCAAGAGAAGTTCACTGTGCTTAGCTGTGGAAGTTTCTACTAAGATGTCTCCAGAACGGAGCTTCTTAACTGACTTTTTCTGAATAAAAAAGGGAGACATTTGCCCTAAAGATTTATCAGACAGTGAATGCAGGATCAAAAAGCAAGGTACAGGTGTACTTTGTGATGGAGACTGCTGTTCAGTCTTCTAGGCATGGTCGTTTACCAATTAGCAATTAGAATATTAAACACCAAAAAAAAATGGCTCAGTCCTAGACAAAAACCACTTCTGACCCCAAAACCTGGACTCCATCCATAGAAAGTGATGCTTTGCATTTGGTGGGACATCAAAGGAGTAATTCATTTCAAACTCCTAAATCCACAGCAAATTGTTAATGCAGAGATCTATAGTCAGCAACTGCAACGATTAAATCAAGCCCTTCATCAGAAATGCCCTTCAATCGGAAAAGTGTTCTTCTCCACGACAATG
>NW_013670365.1:70031-80142 GCF_000517525.1 Limulus polyphemus
TAAAACTGAGGTAGGCACCATAATTCCATCTTTACGAGTGTGGATCCTTTTAACTGCCGAAACTTCTTGATTGGAGAAACCAGCAAGGATCTCCGTCTAGGGAATATATTTCAAATCCCTCTCAATGATAACTCCTTGTGAGGAATTCAAGGAAGCGTGGGGAGTAACCTCAATGGGTATATCCCCAATGGCCTTTGAATTCAAGAGAAGTTCACTGTGCTTAGGATGGGAAGTTTCTACTAAGATGTCTCCAGAACGTAGCTTCTTAACTGACTTTGGAGAGCCAGCAAGTCCCTCTAAGCCCTTCTGAATAAAAAAGGAGACATTTGCCCTAAAGATTTACCTGATAGTGAATGCATGATTAAAAAGTGAGGTACAGGTGTACTGTGTGATGGAGACTGCTGTTCAGAGTCTTCTAGGCATGGTCGTTTACCAATAAGCAGATTTTTAACATTTTTTTTATTTGGAATGGGGGGATCCATAATTAAAGAGAGAAATTCAGTGCCCACTGACCCCACCCGCCATGGAGTCCTACGAGGGGATGCACTACAATGTCAAACAAGGACACTGCAGCAATGCCAGGGTTTTGTGAGCACTATACCCAAACACCAGTATCAGACACGATGTCCACAACACCCATTGAGAACACCCAACACTGGTACTCAGTTGACCCTAGCCCCAGTGGACCAACCAAATGACCCCCTAGGGGGTGGCCTTGGGGTGGCCGTTTACAGGAATTCAAGGCCAAAGTGGTGTGTTGCAGTGCCCAGACACCACTCAACCACCAGGATCCTCTCCTCCCCTTCACGGGTCGCCACACACGGCAAACACGTGGGTGGATGTTTAGATCCCAGAGAAAGTAACTGTAAATACAGAACCTTCCCTGGGAGGTCCCCTCACCACATACAGGAATCCACGTCGAGGGGGGAAAAAAAAAAAATTACTGGAAAAACAGAAAACAAAAGACACATACCTGTGGAACCCAAGCAGTTGAGGAAAAAAGTAGGACTACTTAATCCACATCTGGAAGATGGAATGAGAAGCAAAATCAGGTGTGGAAACAAAAGTGATGAAACACTTACAAAATGGGGAAGACTCAACTGAAGTAACAGAAGTAGGTGGTCAGGAATTTTGAATCTGAGATCAGAATGGAACCAACCACATGGTGTACATATGGCAGAAATATCACTAATTATCAGCTTCTCCAGTCACAATTACAGTATTGGATGATTCCTATGAAGGAATGTAAAAAACCTTGATGTCAAAAATGTGGAAACATGAATTCAAAATTCAATTAAACCAAAAACTGATGTTTGTTTTTTTTGTTTGCTTCTTTCATGTTATCTGTTAGAAATAAAATGAGTAAGATATAGTAATGGTGCATAAGCCATATGACAATCTTCAAGAATACTGGTGAAGCCCGAATGTTGGATTAAACAGTGGGAACAGAAAATGCAACATGTGTCCCCAAAAATACAAGGTCATTAAAAGAAAATCAAATTGAAGATAATTCTGACAGGTAAATTTAAAATTTAGTATCATTTTTTCACATAATCATATAGATTAAAGAAAGAAAGACTAAATGATGAATAGTAATAAAAGTTTAAAACAATAAACAAAAATTCTGGTAAATCTTTCAGAACCATAAGTCTGAAGACAAGTAGTGCTGAGGAAAAATTGTGCCTGTGTTCAGGTACTAATGCTCGTGTGTGTGTGTGTGTGTAATGGAGGATGTGCTGCCCTCTTAATGAAGATTACACCATAAATTTACACAATACATGTAGACACATGTCGGCATGAGAGCTTTGTTCAAGGCTGGTGGCATGCACAAATATTTACATGGCAGTCCATGCAAGGTAATAACTCTTTATGGTACAGTGAGGTGAGTAGCATTTCTGAATAACTAAACCAGTTCATTGTTTTGAAATTATTAAACTCAAATTGACAGAAAGCATTTTTTCTTTCTAAGGTCTTACATAAAGAAAAACAATTATATATATATTAAAAATTCATTTGTCATCCATAATCAAAGAAAAATGCCAAAATATATATGTATATTTATATTACAAAATAAGATTTATGTGATGTACAAGTGGGTTTTATCTATTTATTATTATGAATCTTTTTAAGTGATTTGAAGTTTTGAGCATAATTATATGAAATATTTGAATCTCAATAGAGCAACAAGAATAGAGCTATATGTATTCTTACCAAGATTTTAACAGTCAAAACTTTTATAAACAAAAATAAATTCACATTGCTAAGCCACAAAATAAAAAATATTTTGAACAAATATAAACCCTTTTACATATTTTTCTTATGCTATGCTACAATGTCCATTATATAACCTTTATGTTTTCTTACCTAGTGTCTTCATTAATAGATGTCAGTGGTATTGCATAGAAGTGTTTCTTTACTGTCTGTCCATCCATACATTTAATTAATGCAGTTAATGTTTCATCCTATCAAATATTTAGTAATTGATATTTTTATACAATTAAGTTCTACTTAGTAGTTACTTTCCACATGAGATTCAAAATGTTTATTAACAGATATTCCTTTATTTTATTTTTTAAACTGAATTAAAAGAATTTTGAAAACATAATTTAATGAGTATAATGATTGCATAAAACCTGTCTTTCCGATTTTTTTGGTAAGAAATTACAACATCAGGAAACAAACTTGCATGAAAATAAAATTCAGAAAGTTATACAAAGTGTTTATAATTGTTAAAAGACTGCATTTCTTAATGTATTACATTTGTTCTCTAACCTAATTCAGTAAAACAATCAGTACTAAATAGTTAAATAGGTATGGAATATACATACATCCCTTTGAAAATTTAAAGCATAAACAAAATAATATCTGGTAGCATTTCTAACCTATTTTTGTACAATAAGGTTATTCTCACAGATTCACTATATCCTGGATTCCAGTCCTCATTGTATCTCTTGTACATGCAAATCTTGATTTATTAGAGATAATATATCACTGAAAATAACAAAGCTTGTACAAGCATCTTTAAAATACATCCAAGATATAAATAAAATTATTAAAAACTTAAATTAGCTTAATATTTTGCACACACACACACACTTATAACACATCATAATTTTCATTTAAATTACTGAACCAATTTGAAAAAATTAATATATATATATATATATTAATATATATTAGTAATAAATCAGGAAAAGCCTACAACCTCCTTACCCGACTGTGCATTACAGCTACTTTATCTGAATTGCACATTAAAATGCATATGACTTCAGCATTTTTAATTTCTTGCAAAATTGTATGACTAGCTTCCTTAATAATCTCAAAAACTTGTTTCTTGCTTTCACCTGTGTCCATCTGTTGTAAAAATAAAATGTTAGGTGAAAATAGACATAAAGAGAGTATTGTTACAATAGCTTTTCTATAATGCCCTGTCTGTAATAAAAAAAGAAAATACTTTGTCCTTAAAATATTTTTATAGAGAAAATTATTTTATTAAACTGTACCAATTAAACTTAACATTCTCCTTAACTGAAAATGTATTCCCAATAGATATCACCACGCACACAATAGCTAGCTTTATCCATCATGCATCTACCTATGAGATTTGCATACAACTAGCCTTGAGCTAAATCCAAACTAAAAATCAAGTGTTTACCATGAATTACACTAGTGCATGATGACATCACCATGTGAAAACAGCATTCCCCCAATATGAGAGTGACACAACTATCTTTCCCTGTATCTCTCCCTAAGCACTTGGGCTTCAAATAACTTCATTCTTAAATGAAGCAAGAGGAAAGTGAGGAGGACAGGTGAAAAAGTTTGAAGAGGTGAGTATCTATTGGAAATGCATTGACACAAAATAGCTAGAATCCCACATTAAAATGATGGAGGGGCTGATGCAACATTTAACCTAGATGAGCTCCCTTCAGAAAGTGGCCAAATACAAAGCCCATGGCAGTGGTTACATAGGAGCACACCTTTGGAACACCACATCTTATCTCAACTTGGAGAGAAAGGCAAAAGAGCCCCAAGAGTTGCATGGATAAGCAAAAAAGCAAAATATCATGACCAATCAAGTACCCACACATAAATGATTGGTGAGCCAAGTAGAGTAGTGTGGTTAGGGTATGATCAAACCATATGGTGTGTTTCTTTCCTTCACTCAACTAGACAGACAGAGACATGAGTGAGAAATCTGATCCACTGCAGGAGCAGGGCACACTAGCTGTTTGAAGAGTGACCGGTACTATATAGACAGTGCCACCATTACCCTACTTCCCACCATACTGTACTGCACATAATCAGTAAGAAACTTTCCAAGATCCAACACTGCAGCTGCTAGGAACTGGTAAGCAGCATATATACACACTATGTCCATTATAGTAAGATTAAATGGTATAAATAGAATTACCTCAAAGCTAGTACTCGTTCTTCCAAATTACCATTTTAAGTCATGCAAGTAGAAAGAAACTATACATTCATTATCCACAGGTATATTGAACTGCAAATTAAACAGTATCATTGGTGGTATTTGCTTTTAAATTAATGGCTATATTTAAAATGAAACTGCAAAAATAGTAGAAACAATAAAAATGTATCTCAATACTTACAAATTTTGTAGAAGCATCAACTGCTTTAATCCAATGGTCTAATAAGATTGAACCTTTCTGATCTTGTAATTTAAAGGGTGCTGAGAACTTTAGTGATCTCTTTCTTGATTCAGCATTGGTTTTCTTATGATTTATAGCTGCAAAGATGCAAGATACACAAATCACTGAAATTATACACAAAAATAAAAAAATCATATACATTTGAAAAATTTATTAGCAGTTTTGACTTTATTAGTAGCTTGGACTGCTCTAATGTTAATTATAACCATATATGAATTTTTTATAAAATCCTGAAACTAAAAAATGTAATTGAGAGAAACAAATAACTACAAAGCAAGTATTATGATAAATGTAAGTCAGTTCAAAATAAAAACAAATGATAAAGCCTTAATATATAACTGCAAAGAAAGTAAAAACTAGTCTCCAGAAGAAAACTCGTGTTATTAAAAAATATCTTGCTAGTGAATTACTACTAGTCAGCCTGTTGTCTGAAGTAAAAACTGTAAAAACGTTAAAAATGCAAGTTACATTTTTCAAAACATGAAGTTCATAAAGATCAACACCTAATTCATGATATTTAAATTTTTTTTTTTCATTGTTTAAATGTCTTGTGAAACGATTACATGTATGAATCTTATCCTATAAGTATCTGGAAAACAATAACAAAAATTACATCTATATGAATAAGGTTGAAGATGAACACTAAGGACAAATTGATATAACATACTTTAATCAAAACACATTTGCAAGTATGACAATAAAAGTCGGGAAAAGTTGGAAATTGTAAAAGTGCAGGATTAAAATAACTCACACAGTGTTTTCTATTCTTCAATGGTAGCATGCAGTGGTATTATTCATAGTTTGTACAAATACTCACCACAGATAAGTTTCTTTCATATAATAATAAGTGTCTGTACAATACACAGTGAGCTTTTTTAAAATCTAAGGTACAGTGACATATAACAATATGATTTACAAAACCTTTAGGTGATATTATATTTAACACATATCTGAGCTTGCATTAAACATATTAGTTTATGTATCACATAAAATTCCTATAATAAAGTTAATTTTTACACTGTGTTACTCGACCCATAAAGTTTTAAAATAAAAGTGATATTAAACATATCTTCTCCAACCTTATACGTTAAAAAAAGCCAGTACGTCTTAGTTTTAGCTGTACCTTTTACAAACACATGAAATTATAATTCTTCAAGAAAATCATTCTCAATTAACTTTTCTTCCTGCTATGCTCTTCTATCAATACAGCAAAAGGTTTTCTAGCAGTCAATATCTATGACTGCTGCATAATTCATAATTTCCATTTTCTGATTGTTTCATGAATAAGCCAGTTTGAATTGACTATAATAAACAGATCAAATATAAAATCACTCCTTAGAAAAATAAATATTGTATATGAACAAATATTTTTATCTGTTGCTGTTCCTTTTTTTGTTTGCGTAACTTAGAAGATCCAACATACAAATACTATTTGTATATCTATAATACGTAGGGACCGATATATAGGGGCACTTGCTCTACCTTAGCTTGGGGCCCCCTGAGAACTTAACACAGTCCTGTCTGTATGTTATAATAATGCCAAATTGATTCTTAACCAGAATTACTAAATCTTCACAAGAAATAAACATTAAATACCTGAAATCTCAGTTTCTGCTTGAATACTTCCTTGGAGTTCAGCTACAACAGACATTCTACTGTAAAAATACATGAACATTGATACAGTTGAGGAGATCATACACATTACTATCTTCAGTCAAACATACTTCTTATTTAAAAAGTGCATAATAAAGCTGTCATATTTTAATAACTTACATCGAAAGGAAACACAACATAACACTCACAAAATTATTAAGAAAGACTCAAAGATGTTATTTTCTACAACCAATACATTAAGTTATAACAAAAGAAGAGTGATTTGACACAATATTTTCTGTAATTTACTCATGACTTAAATGACTGCTAGCTGATCCTTTGAAGCATGACTTATATAGTAACTGTACTTGACTATGACCAATGTAAATTTTTTGACATTTTTTTATATTTTTATCTTTACATTCACTTTGTTACAATATGCTTGCATTGAGCTTTATACTTTGTAAAAGAAACTTAATATATTTTGTTGAAAGTACAAATAACAGATATATGATTACTACTAATAATCTAAATATTGTTAAAACATCATTCAAGTGTCTTTCAGAGGTCAACAGGTTTTGATCTTAATTCAAACTGAAAAGTTCATACATAATATCTTAACAAAAATTAACAGAACAGATTATAATAACTTTCATACAAAACAACTATACATGCTTGGGGAAAAAGTGTTCTGCAATAGACTTCCTTAAAAAAAAACAGAAGAGTGAACTTACCTATCTTTTTTATCTGTTATGTTCACAATATAGGATTTACTATCATTTTCTTTCAAACCTTCTGAGTGAACAGGTCCTTTGTCTTTGAATTCTTGTATCTGTGGTACCTGCTTCGATGAAGAAACACACAGAGGGTCTTTTTGCTCCTGCACACTACTACAAACATCTTTATTAACATCTGGTAGGGGGCTTTCTTCATAGAATCCAGGACTGAAGCACAAATCAAAATTAACATGAAAAGAAGCCTGTGAGGAAATACATTCATTTTGTGGTGTATTCTCTGTTGCTACATTCTGGAGAAATGGAAAAGCAGAATTTTCAATAACTGTATTATTACGGTCTTTGTCTATTATACTCTCACTTTCATTCATGCAAAGATCAGGACTTAAAGTTTTCATGTTTTGCACATTTTGCACCTCTTTTACCTTAGTTATTACACCTTTCTTGTCTTCATTCTTTTTAAACAGTTTTAGGTTTGTATTGTGTGTTTTAGGTGGAAAATGCTGAAAATAATCTGAATTATGCTTTCTTTTTCTATGAGAAGAATCAACACAAATGTGTGTCTTCTTGAATGTCCACTTACTGGATGATGGCTTTAAAACTGACAAAACAGAACCAAATGGGTTTTCTTGTTTATCAATGGACTTTTCATGTTTTCCATCAAGATTAGACTCATTATAAGTCCTTTTTTCAGAGACATTAGATACATGTCTGTGAGATGTTACTGTTCCCGTGCAGTGTTCCTTGAGAGAAACTACAGAATCATTTACAGCCCCCATACTTGATATTCCATCAGTTGTGAAATAATTTCCTGAGGATAAAGAACTTATTTGGAAGTTCTGATGAAAAGAATTTACCTTTGTAGAATGGGGAGCAAGACTTTCTAAATTATAATTGATATGTAAAAAAGGTTTCTTATGATTAGCAGAATCGCTATTTTCCCTCATGTTTGTTTTCTTTAATGAAATATGCATTGGTGAGCAATCAAGAACATTCCCTGACAAAGTTGATTTTAAAACATTACCAAACACTAGTGGCTGAAACATCTTGTTACTACCAAAGCTTTTCTGGTAAATTGAACTGTAGTAATTGTGACCACCTGTGAGTTAAATAAATATTAATAAAAAAACATATCAAAATCATGACACGAAATAAAATGTTTTAACATGTATATTTTCATACTTAAACATTTTTCAGGATTTTTACCTCTTTAACGAGTTTTTATAAAATATACAAATAAGAGTATTATACCTCATAATATGCTATTTTATGTGTTTTAATGTAAATACTGAAATTATTTCTGACAATGCAGAAAAACTTAACTAGTTTGCTAGTCTCTCAAAAAATTAGATACAAATATTCCTGTTAATGATTTTTTTATCCGTTAAACTGGTATCAGAGTAATTATAAATAATATATAAAGTAAGACCTTTCATGAAAGCTATTTTTTATTAGTTTAATCTTGAAATTCTTCAAAATCATGATCTAAAAAATTTTTACATATTTCTCAGTGGGAAAAATTAGCATTTTCATTCATATTTATTTTATATAATTACAAACTAAACCTGATAACTTTGATAACACATATCACTCAATAAGCAATTTCTTTCCAGTCTATACACAATACTGTTGAGAATTAACTGTGCAAAGTGAAACATATTTCTTTAACTATCTGTAATTCAGCAGAAACATCTGACCAACAAACATTGAATAAACAAAAAATAATTTATTTTTTATTCAATGTTTATTGGTCAAATGTTTCTACTATATTTACAGATATTGAAGAATGCATTTACTCTTGATCCAAAATGTAGTGTAATAACAAATATTCACTTTATTGAAACCACACTCTATATACTTATAGTACCACTTCAAAATTTCAAGGTTGATAAACTGACACATACTGTCTTTGCAAATATTATTTTGGTGATCATTCTTCTTGGAAGCACTACTTAATTTCCAGCTTCTATATGCTTTCAACACAGTTTGACCATCTATTGACAGCTGTGAAATATTTGGCATTGAATAGATTTTACATTCCTGGGACTCATTCCATGTGGGATACATTTTCCCCCATCCAACTCTGAAAGTGAGATGCAAGTAACATTACAAATGAGGTTAAGAAAGTATAAGTCAAATCCTTATTTTTAAGTTTAGATAACAAGTAATGGGCATTAAAGAGAAGATAAAAAATATTTATAAGCTATTTATATACTTCTTGCATTTGAAAACTGAATTTAAATATCATCTTGTTTTTTGGATGAAGTTTTCACTTTCTGCCCATCTCAAGCATGAGGAGTTGGTCATAGGTTGAGATGCACCAAGATGAGTAAAAAGTTAAAACTTCACCCAACAAACAAGTGAATGTAAAATGCATTACTATATCATACGTTCCTGAATATCTTATAGTTATATTTATCTGTCTAGCCATATTGATTGTTAATGTTAGTGTCACACATTTTTTGTTTGTAATATATATATATATATATATATATACATAAATACAATTTTCTTTTAAAGGTTTTGTGTGTGTGTGTTTTGTAGTTTTATTGTCAAGTATGCATAACATTCGGCGCAACATTCCATTCTCGATTTTTGGCTGTGTCAGTCAGTATTACCAATTCACACAATTACTATTACTACTACTAGTGTCGGTGTTACAATACAAGTACAACTTGAATTACTGAGTTAGGTTAGTACTACATGTATTACTGCATATTATTAATGGTACTGTAACCTAAAAGTAAAACAAATAATAAAAATCATATTTAAAGTTTACTTACAATTAACTATCTATTCAGCTACTACAGAGCGATCTCCAACTAAGACTAAATATGCAGACGATATTTCATCTAATAAAGCGCTGTCTTCACTAATTTTAAAAAATGTCCTAATTCTTGAACATAACCAAAGATGTTAAGATAAACAAAAAGATACAAGTTTCGAGCATTAGTTAGTAAGCTTTTAACATAAACAATTGACTATATAGTGTTCAATACGCATATATTTTTCGACTGTAAAATACAAATTCAATTTAGAAAAAATAAGCTTAGCATCCTACAAAGAAAATAATAATCATGAAACAATTAAAAGCGGGTGTTTAATTAAATT
>NW_013670366.1:0-1145 GCF_000517525.1 Limulus polyphemus
CACGAGCTCGACTTCAACAATATGTCTCTCTCTCTGACTGCAGTTCAATTACTTACTACCTACACACACACTGTCACGTCACGCCGTGACCATCTTATATATACCAGATTACCCTATATCTAGTAATCTCCGACAATTCCCGAAGGTTCGAGAGAACGAGTGGCGTGACACTAGTCACGTGACCTCGCTGACGCAACAATATACAAGATTATGCGCTAATATTTGCTCACTACATGGCATATTATCAAAACGGACATATTATTATATATTTACATAAACTTAAACTTTCAGTTTTATCTTACCTGTGCCATGCCCAAGTTTTTGAAGATGCACCAATGTTTTGATTTTCTATTTTTTCGCGGAGTGTATAAAAATTGGAAAGATGAAAATTTCCAACCACTGTATTAATTTTGTCATTTTGTGAGGTAGAATAATAACGAAATTATGAAAATTTTCAATACATTTTAAATTTTGGAAAATAAATAAAAATTTGAATTAAAAAGCATACACACACACCAGATGCTCTTCCAGTCTTTGTTATTTCACTTCTCATGTAAGAGAGAATAAACAATAACTGAATAAGTAAGATTAACTTAAAATATCAAGGATGTTGTATTTATTAGGTGGGTTCGAATCCCCGTCCCACCAAACATGCTCGCCCTTTCAGCCGTGGGGGCATTATAATGTGACACTCAATCCCACTATTCGTTGGTAAAAGAGTAGCCCAAGAGTTGGCGGTGGGTGGTGATGACTAATTGCCTTCCCTCTAGTCTTACACTGCTAAATTAGGGACGGCTAGCGCAGATAGCCCTCGTGTAGCTTTGCGCGAAATTCAAAAACAAGCAAAAACAAACAATTTATTAGGTTAGATCTATATAATTCATTTGCATAAAGAAATATTGTGCTTAAAATATTAACTCAGCAAAGGGAATCTTGTGTATATAAGGTCTAAATTAAGCTTTTTTGTAAGAAATGTGTAAATTAAATGTTACAAAACACACAAAGTATTCACAGTCACAGAATATATGACATTGTGTTTATTGGAATAAAATAACGTGATTTGTTGGCTCAAGGACATTTTTTGTATTTATTAGGTCAATAAACAAACTGTCACGATTATTAAGTTGACGTGAAGGTGGCGTTTC
>NW_013670366.1:1586-18893 GCF_000517525.1 Limulus polyphemus
TAAAACTAGTTTACTCTTTGTCGATACGACTTTGTAATACACAGAATTTTCCCAGTCACTTTAAACTTAACAACCTTTATAACACACGCTGTAAATCACGGTGATTCACACACTTTATTTACGGTGCCTACTGTTCGCTTGACCCAGTTATTTATCTCTTCAATCTATCTGCATATCTCTGCAATCTATCTGCCTATATCACTGGCTTTCTTTGCCAGGCTTATATACTTAAAAAGAGGGCGTCTAGCAAACACTGGGACATTCGCGGGGTTCCCTAATAATTCTAGGAACTCCAGCGCGCATGCCCCCAGCGTCACGCGACTTCCGCTGTTGTAACAATACAAAGGTCCGAAACAGTTCGTGTTACATACATTTAGAATTTCAGAAATTAGGTACAAAAATACTACTTGATCTCTTAGTCTTATGAGGTATTATTTTAACGCACATAGTGATAATGTATAGATTGTGTAAAGCCAATCTAATTACAGTTAGGCATAGACCTACACAACTTTCAGTTTCACAGGTTGACTTTAGTACTACGGTTACAAAACTATTCAACGACAAAATTAACGTAAGTTAATTTTGTATATCTCATCATACGTATTGTATTGTAGCCATACTAGTACAATAGTGATAATTAATTGATAATATATATAAATTGTATTATATAATGTTTTATAAAATTAAAAGTGGTAATGATGTCTTGCAAGTAGCATTTATTTTAAGTTTATGCAGTCTGAAGAATTAAACTTTAAAGTTGAGAGCAAGTGGCCAAGGCTTGAGTTTTGTTTTCATATTTGTCAGTGAAAATATAAATAAAATGTTGAATTTATATCCCTGTCCCTCCTTATTTTAAAGGCAGTGAGATGAAAATGAAATAAATTGTAAACTTCACTAATTTATCCAACCACACACAAATGGTAGCCAGTGGCTGCCATTTATAATTTAGATCAGATGAGCTTTGTTTACCACTACCAGTCACTGGATTTTTACTTTATTTTTATGGGTATGTGACACGCATAAATTATAATTATATAATCTGAAACTGCATATGAAGCCTTAGGACTTTGTATGAAAATGTGGAAATTCCAAACTATGTACCAGATGCAAATCTTACCTTCATGGAAAAAAAATATATCAATCTTCCTAGTATATTAGAAGTTATAGCATAAATTCTTTTCACTAGAGATGGCCTGGCCTGTGACTTCCAGAACAACTTATCACCTTTAAAAATAGGCCTAACATTAGCAGCAACTCTCCAGGCTATAGGGATCTTTCCATTATCAACGTACCAAAAATGATAGAAAGGCTGCCAGATCTGAACTTTGTTCTCCACTAAAATACTCCTATTACCAGGAAGAAAACCAACAATTAATTCATATGTACATGAACTAGGTCAGCTCTAATATTTACCATACAATGCTCAGGGTGATGAATATTGGGTACATCCTCTCTTGTAAACAAAGAAGAGAAAAACATTTAGTTATATTTCCTTACTGGGTACATATGTATGTGTAAGAGTCACTTAACACAGTTTTAATCTTGCTGGATAGTGAGCACAATTTCACTAGTCTAGAAGAAAATCTTGCCTTACTAATCTTTTGACATTCTTTGAAAAGGTTACTCCTGATGTAGATGAGGGTATGGTTGTGGATTTGGGTTTATCTGCATTTTCATAAAGCATTTGACTAGTTGCTACATAAAAGGCTTGTATGCAGAAATATTGAATACAAGTCTAAAGAGGCTCTAATTTCATTATGTAGATCATTGGTTAGGCTACATTTGGAGTATTGTGTTTAGTCATGGGCTCTGATTAAGAGATTTGTAAGGTTGCACTATGATAGGGTGTAGAATAAAGCAGAAGTTAAGAAAGCCAAACATGAATTAGGTAGTATTAGAGTAAAGATCGGATTGGGGTCAAGTAAGAAAGAGAGAGTGCAAAGTAAAAGCTTTAAAGACAGACTCGGTTACTATTCACATTCAAGTTTCTAATAGAAATGAACCTTTGCTCACAAAGAAAGAGTTAGTCAAGAAGTTTACATGGAGGGGGGGACTGTAGAGTTATCTGTATGATACATACAGATTGAACTGAATTAAGAGCAATGAGATAGGCCTGCACATTAACATTCTGTTCAAATTGAGGATATCAAAACTAGTAGCAATGATGTTAAATATATATGTGAGTTTCTGTTAGTGGTTGTAAGGGTAGGAGGCCTTTAGTTGTTACAGGATACCAAATGAAACTGATGATATTAATGAGAAACTATAGTGAGATAAATTTGATGACGAGGAACCCACTTTGAGACTACCTGATGATGACAAAACCTTGTCGAAACGTTGTACATTTGCTGTTATGTTAAACTTATATTATAGTGAGATAAAGAATTCAACTGTTGATGAGGTTATAATTATGGGAGATTTTAATGTCAGGCATATATATTGGGAAAGGTTAAAGTCAAATCAATAGTAATAATAGTGTCATACTTACTAAATGGTTTTTGTAATGCATAAATGCCACACCAAGTTAATGTTGAAACATTTAGAAAAAAGGTCCTGCACAGAAGTAAGCCCACATTTTGGTGAAATACCTAAATTGCCTTAAACATGCATGCAGATATGACCTAGATTCTAGGTATTACCATTAACCCAGTCATATAGTATAGGCCTAGACTTATTATAAGTTGCATAAACTTACATATAAACTTATGAGGTGTAGCTTATTGCATGCTTATTTGGCCTATTATTGTCATATTCTGTTACTTCATGTTCTCCGAAAATGGTTTGGCACAAAATTTTGCATAGTTGTAGACAAGGCTATATGACAATGAGGAATATAAACTTCTAAGTGATAGTACTTCCAAACCTGGCTGTGTTTTTGATAAAAGTCAAGATAGCAATGTCTTTGGGGTTCAATCAACCACCCTATAACCAGTTTCACAAAGGTCTTTTCATTGCTAACCAAGCATGAACAAAAAGAAAATCAGTGAAAATGGCAACAAGTTTTATTGATGTGATTGAGGGGAAGCAAAAAACTGTAAGAAGAGTGATGGATAAAGGCCTTACTGTAAGTGTTGCTGCCAACTGTCTAAAGGTTCAGAACATTATTGATGTGGTACTCCTCTGTGGTCACCAAAATATTCTCCCCCATTGTCTCCATGACAGTGGAAAAGACATTGAAAAATGTCCTAGCATCAGTCATGGAAACTTTCTGGATATCTTAGATTTTGCAGTGAAGTGTAGAACATCATAGATGAATACAAGGAATCTGCAGCCAAAAATGTCAAAGATCAGAATGAGCTGATAAGTGTTACTGGTGAACAAATTCATAAAACAATTATTGAGAAGGTCAGTGCTATAGCTGATGAGTTTGCTGATGATTCAAATAAAGAACAATTGAGCATTGTTCTAAGATATCTTGATTTTATTTTCAAGGGAGGTAGCAAAGAACCAGAGCCATGCATATGGGAAGATCTGATTAATTTCTTGGAATGTGGTACTGGAATCACATTGTGTCTAACTAGCTGTGGTTTATATCCAAATATCCATTGTGGTCAATTCTATGATGATGCCACTAAAAGGTGCTGCAACCATCATTACAACTTAACATACTCTTACATTTGATATGAATTGTGCATCTCATTGTTTAAATATTGTAGTTGCTATGAGCCTGTGAGACACCAACATTCAAACTATGTGCAACTTTGATGCACAATACAAAGATAAAATGTGTACTCACTACTCAACCTTTGTATAGTACAGAATAAAATAATTTGATTATTAGCCTTTTTATCTATCACACATTTTCATTGTTTTTATATTTTTGAGGAATAATTCCATGGTTAAGACATATATATATATGTTGTTTGAGTACTTCATTTAATATGCCCCTAGGCTTAGCAGGAGTGAGTAAATGGATTAGATACTGTAAGACTAGTATGACAGTAGTTACAGCTACAAATATATATTGGCTTGAACCAGCACAAAGACTTCAGTTTAACTAAACAAAACTAATGTGAAAAATTAAATGGGCCAATTTACTGTGTCGAAGGTTTTAATACAAAGTAAACACTACAGTCACAAGTGAGAAAAGGGATATTTGGAAGGGCCTGGCTATTCCAAAGTGACAAGCATGTTCGTCTCAAATTTAGTTCTGTTTTCCATCATGTATTCAGGATTGAAATGTGTTGTAAAATTTTTACATTTATATATATAATATTTATGCATGATATTTATGTGATAATAGAATAAATATAAGTTTTTATCATTTTATAATATTATTAATATTATTTATTCTGCATATATACAAGTTTCAAATAATGTGTGTCATGGTAAAAAAAGCTACTTGTTTGGTTTCATTCTAAAACTATTTTTGTTGATTTGTTGTTCTCAGGGTGGGTAATGTCTGTTAACAGAGGGAGTACATTGCTCATTATGATACTTTGTGTATGGATATCCACAACAGTGTCATTGAACGGTTGTTTAGGTAATACGTAGAGATTATAATCCCACCTATGTAGAAATGAGAATGATAATCCATATGGGTAGTGCTAGTCACTCTGGGAATAGGCAAAGTTTCGTGCTCTTTAAGGGATGTTGGATTCAGCTTGAACTGCTAAATGTAGAGGATCCAGTAAAAGCAACTATCCCATGTAACAAACAGCAAATATGTACACTGTATTCTTATAAAAAAATTGTTAATTTGATATTAAACTTTGTGTCCAGTTTCATTGCTTAATTTGACATCTACTCATTTAGTAAGATTTTCAGTATTACTTCATAACCTATATTTTGAGCAAATCTGCTGTTATATAATGGACCTATCCAATATAGCTTTGAAGTAAATTCAGTTACACTTGGATATACCATAGAGTAGATAGCTAGAGAAAATTTTGGTGCTGTGACCAGGATATCATTACTGAGGAGTTTGGTATATTTGCTGAAGTTTGAACTGCCCTTTACCTCTATTGTTATGTGATATAAGTTTTATAATGCTTCACAGTTTTAGAAATGGAATTTTCAACAATTAGAAAGACTTACAACCAAGAGGAAGAGTCTTTTTGCCAAGAGAAGATGGTTGTCTGTGAGAATTTTCATGTCTAGGAGAAGATCTCTCCTGGTCATAGGACATTTGCTGATGTTGGGAAGGTTGATGACTTTGATATTTTTACATCTGACAACACAGGAAGAAGAGCTGCTGATTTCTAGTGCATCCAGAGTGGCTAGCCATACTCTTCCTGAAGGATTACCTTCAGTATGAGGGGGAAACACAGACTGTGTATTGTTACATTGGTGTGGCATCTGGTGGTGAGTCTGAGACTGGTTGAGGTAGTCTGTATAGAACTCGCAGATTAATGCCAACCAGAGTAATCCAACTTCAGCTCTGAAGCCATTGGAAAGAGACTAGAGGTGCCATTTGTAAACCACCAACCAGAACAATCTCACAGCAGGAACCAAATGACAAAGTAAATGGATCATGGGGCAGGGATGAACTACTTGGAGATAGGATGCATACTGTCAGTGTCAACATGATTCATAGAGGATCAAGTAGAGCCAATGGACAATCAACCTAGAACACATCATCTTTCTACTACCTTCAGTAAGGGTCCTCCTGCTCATCAGATTGTCAGGGTCTCCAAGATCCCCTGCCATGCTGTGTGCACAGTATTGAGAATATCTCAGATTATGGCTGGGAAGTCTGGAGGGAAAGTGTCTGGGCATAATCGTGATTACATGTAAGTGAGACAAAACAGGTTACTCACAGACTTTTACATGGAAAAGGAAGATTTGGACCATTTAACTCCTTCAGCATGGGCTCGGTCCCTGGAACTGACCTCATAACCATTTTGTGCTTGTTACAGTTTTCATGCTATAACGTTTAAATTGGTAAATGTATGTTAAGGAATTTGGCAGATTATTAGAAAACATTACAATTTTTTTATGAGCAAAATATCAAATTTTCTTATTAAATCTTCAGGTTTGTAAAGCAATGTTTTTCTAGTGCCTTTTTTTTTCTTTTCACATGTTGATTATCCAACATGCAAAGTAATTTTAATTTTAACATTAAAAATACTTTTATGCATTAGAAAATCTTCAACTTTCACATGCAAAATTTTTATAATGTCCAGATAGTTATCAAATGTTTCTTAAGAAAATAGCTTTATATTTTATCTGTTATTTTCAGTAATGAATCTCTGTACAGGTTTGATAGATTTGTCTGATCTTGTAACCACATTAAAAATTAGGAAATAATTTTAAATTATGCCTTTTTCATTCTAGAATGACTACAGATTCTAAAACAAAACCATAAGTGTTTAGACTAAATAGCTTAAATCTCATAACATCATATATTTATATATATTTATTATTTTTATTACATTGACCTTTCAGCTGTGCCTGGCTAACAATACAGAAGTTACAATGAATCGGTGCACATGCACTCATGTTACCATAGTAAATAATATGAAATTTACCATTAGTCTTTACAAACTGACCTATCTTGGATATATTTTAGTAGACTAATATTTTGTAAACTACAGTCACATTTCAATTATTATACATTATATATGCGTTTAGATTATTGCTATTTACAAATTAGTTCTTAAGCTTATTTTTTTTAAACATAGAAAAGTAAATAAAGAAGTAAAGCAAAAAATTATGTCTTCTAGTTATGACCTTTGTACTCGGTTGCTGCTTGACATAGGTTGCTAAGCCTTTTAAAATTTTGCACGTGGAGTAAAGGAAACAAAATAATTTTTTAAGGTTTTATACATACAGTTGAATTACCAAAAAATCATAAATTACTATATCAATACCATAGAATTCCACTGTAATTTATCAAGCATAGTAACTAAGCTGTATTTGTGTAAAAAAAAGTATGAAATTTTGAGCAGACTTAAGACACAACCTACCTCCATGAAATCTTGGTTCGAAAGAACGAGATAGCATCATAACACATGAAAATGGCTGAGAAAGCCATTAGGGGAACATTCTGAGCTTCCGATTAGTTATTCATGTCATATATAGAAGTAAGTGTATTTAAGGGAGCATTTCCAAGAATGAAAAGAGGTGGGTGGGGTGCCACTCTGTTTGATTTATTACATGAGCAATATCTTAGCAAATTGAAAATTTATTTATTTTATATTCTAGCTTGTCAATATTGCTAATTTGAGTTCCTAATTCGTATGAAGCTATAGACTTAGTATTTTGACATCACAAACATCTAATTTGAACCAGGGCTGCATTCAACATACCATGTGACATACAAAATCAGTGTTTAACTGTGTTTTTATTCATATTTACTTTTAAATTAAGAAATTGGGTAAGGTATTATACTAAAATTTGAATTATAATTTACAATTTAATACCAAACTTGTTGACATAAATTCATGAAATAGTAGTTCAACAAAATTTTGAATGTGAGTCAACAAATGCAATGACATGGCCTTTCATCCATGACCACCTTTCTGGAAAGGGTTAAGGCAGGTAACTACTTAGAATGGCTGGATTTCAGAACAAGCTTTACAGTGCCTGGTTCTAAGTTTAAATAGTCTAAACCTAAACTTGTTTGAGAATTTGAACTAGGAGCAACTTTGGGACTGCATGACAGTTATTATTGATCAATACTGAAAGTTCAACTTGGTAAAAAATAGATCAATTCATCAGGCCAAATTCAAGTCTTATAAAAAGGAGTACCACAGAAAGCTTGACTATTTGACATGGATCATTTGTGTGAGTGTCATGGTAAAGATTACTTTGCAATGGCTTCAGTAGGTTGTGAGGATATCTTCTTTGACAAGTTCATGGAAGGTCTACCCATCAAGATGATACAGCCTGATCTGTGTTAACAACATCTTGGTGTATAGTCAGACTTTCAAAACTGTGGTTAAGAACCTGAAAATGGTATTCCAGTGGATTACAAGAGAAGACTTGAAAGTGAAATCTGGAAAATTTGAGTTACGTGCATGAAAGGGGAACTTTTTGATTCTGTTACAGGTAGAGAAGGTATCTCCATGGGTCATACTAAAATAGCAGCAATGCAGGATTGGCCTCAACATGTGACCAAATAAGATGTTTGCAGTTTTGTTGAGCTTACATTGTGTTACTGATACTTTGTGGCCAACAACTGTAATATTTCCTCATCACTATTACCTTAACCGGGGACGAGGGTATTGCAATCCGATCTGTGTGTTTCCATGCGCAAGTCTCAAAAACTAATGGACCAATGTACATGAAAATTTTACACAAGATGGAAAGTCAGTATGGGACAGTACTCCCCAAATTTGGTCCAAATACAATTCCAGATCTAGATTCTAGATCACTTTGAAGCATTTTTTTATAATGGGGGAGATAGGGCATTTTCACAGTGTTGGGTTAATAACTTTATTATAAAGTGTGATCAGATTTGTACTAAATTTCATGCACACATTAAGGTTGGGATTCCTCATCACACTACCAAGGTGTTGCATACACTTGTGCTATTGTTTGAATGTGGTTCTTCTGGATGCAACTGAGTGTGTGCTCAGCAATTGGGTGAATAATGTGTGGTATGTACAACCTAGGGGAAAAGTTGAACAAAACAGGAGGTAAACTCCAGCAAGAAATTTTTGGTTCTCCTCTACAGAGAATAGCCTAGGTTATTGCTAGTCCACTCCTGGAGATGGAAAGAGGCCAAGTGTATATAGTTGTAGTCATCAACTACTTCACAGAGAAACCTGAGGCGTATCCATTAATTGATAGATACATCTACACAGTCCATGATTGATGCACTGATGGAGCACTGGATAGCCTGATTTAAAGCACCTGAATAGTTCCACTTGAATATAGGGACTAACTTTAACAGCCATCTGTAGTTGGAGTTGTGTAATGTTTTGGGTGTGGTGATGACACAGATTTCATACTCAGTCTGATGGTTTAGTGGTAGGGTGATACTGACTGCCAAGTGTATGCTTACTAAGTTTGCTAATCTCGACTTAACATACTTGGTTGAACATTTACCCGACAACATGATGGTGTACAATAAAAATAAACAGATTTCCACAGGTTATTTTCAGAAAATGCTAAAGTTTGGTTGAGAAGTCTTCCTTCCTGCAGACATGGTGTATGGTTCTCCACTGAGGCAGACATTCCACAGTGTCCATGTGAATATGTGAAGTAGTTAAAGTTTGTGATAGTTGATGTGAACGAGCTTGCCCATCAACAGCTAGGAAAGGCTGCCAAATTACAGAAAAGGTGCTTCACTAAGACTGAAGGAAAGAATGTACAAAAGTGGAGTGTGGCTATGGCTTTGGTATGTACCAACAGTAGGAAAGTCTCTTGGCTCCATCGGGACAGGATCTCATCTTATGTTTCAATGAGTTGGTCCTTTACTCTATGAGATAAGCAGTTAAAGGATGTATATAATGTTAGGGTGATCCTAATTTTTGAAGTTTAGATTTACAACACTCTCATTCCCTCATTTTGTTCCAATATATACATAAGTAATTCACTCCAAATTGTATCCATATTTAATAAGAATGTAGGGGTTCCTTAATGTAGCTGAAATTTTACCTTGTAGCTCACATTATATCTACATGACCTGAAAATTCCAGAATTTTATATATATTTTGGAAGATTCTGGATTAATCTGAAATGTTTTAGCATATTGTTATGGAATATTCTAGCACATCTGGAATCTTTTATTATATTCTGGAGTATTCCAGAGTACACTTTATTATTCAGAATGTTCCATATGTAAATAATCCATGCTGTCACTTTTTACTTCTGGAATTTTCTGTGTTATATCATAGAACTTGACCTGCCAGGTGTTTTCAAAAACTATGGGGCCTTTCCTTTGGTCCAGATATTGCAATTTTCAGTCGATTCCAGCAATCTTAGGAATATAAGGACCAGTTCAGTTATGAAACTGCAGCTTACCATAATGAAGTAGCAGAAGCCATAGAGGAAGTAAAGGACAATGTTATTGAGTTTGCTACAAGACAACTTCTGATCAACCAAACTAGAGAAGATTATCAAGAGCTTCTTGAACTAGCCAGAACCTTTCTTGGTTCCCAAAGTGCTATAACTATAGTGTTTTTTTTTTTCCTTTTTATATGTTGGATAAAAAAGTTAAATCTTGTATAGTGTGATATTTTGCACTATGACAAGTTTGTGTAATCTCTTTTTTTTTTTATACTATATGTGGGTTTTAAAGACCATAATGTATAACAGGTAGATACTTGGTATATGTTTAATACTTCAGAAGTGGTACTCAACTCTGCATAATAAACAGCTGTTATCTCTCACATCTGCTCATAAGATGTTTGCACATACCAAAAGCCATGCCTATGTCAGTTCACATAAACTATGCAAGCCTATGATGTAATCATCATTAGACTGTAACACTTCTTCATTAGGATGGTTAAACATCCTGCAAACACAGTAAACTCCATGAGCATCTTAATTTTTTATATATACACTGGCCTTCCACCATATTATCAATATGGGATTCTAGCTGTTTCTTCTTCAGAGAGATGAGTACCATTTCTGAAGTTATTATTTTCCTTGTCTGAAAATATATTTTAGATAAGTACTTGCTTCTCTCTGTAGAATTACCCACCTATTATGGGGGGCTGTGTAGGCTAATTGTTTCGGGTTTGAATTGATAAAAATCCAGGTTATATGCAACTGTGAGTGGAGTACCCAAGTCAGTAACTCGAGGAAGTTTGTAGTTAGAATTACAAATTGAGTTGGAGACTGAGATACAAAATAACATACAACACTTTAAATCAAAATATTTGAATATTCATTCAAGTCTACAGTTTCAAAACTATCATGAAAATCTGCATTAAAAGCATTGAATTCTTTGATCTGAGCAAACAACTCTTCATCGATTAAACCTTCAATGATAGGCACTACAACAAACAAATTATCAACCACATCATTACGTAACAAACATCCAGACTTTGTTTAGTTTATGTATTCTGGTTAACACTTCTAAAATATCTCTCAACAAAGCTGTTACTTCTTCACTAATGAGTTCTCTTTTAACATCATTTTATTACACATTATACATCATTTCCTAACTCTGCTGTTAAACTAGAGAGGGTAGCAATAATTATTTTAATAGATGTTGTACATTGTAAATTTTCGATACATTATAGTACTGCTATTCTTCTGCTGACTTGCACGGATTCCGGTACCATATAGATCATTGTCGAAGAACTGATTTTTGGTCCAAAAACATGACTTTTTTTTATTCACATTTGTGTGTGTCCAAATGATTATTCAACCAATACCACATGCTTTCTTGGCAAGTAGATTCTCCCTCTAATTGGTTTAATTCCAAAACTAGAACTAAAATGATAATTGGTTATGGTCAAAAGCTGTTAAATGGCAGCTTATTTGCATGTATTTCTCCATGTCTTCCTTCCGATCAGAGTTCTGCCAGTGATTTTTTATAGAACTCACTTCCTGTGGTTAGTGTCAATAATATAAACTTTCTGTAACCTTTCTCTCTGCTATCCTCACATCTATTTAATGTAGATAAGACAAACTGCTGGTTTCTACTTCACATATTGCATCTTGGAATGCATCTCAGTATTTAATGTTTCCATTTCCTTATTTGGACAATCATCTCAATGTGGTTTACATTAGACATCTACTGATGTGTATGTCCTTTCTTTGCTTGACATGTATGTGTGTCATACATGAATATTCACAAAAGATTGTATTTTCCATCCACAGAAACATTTGTAATTCTTGCAAAATGCCCTTCCTCCCCACTTCAGGTGTGTTTATTTTGCTTCCTTAAGAATTGTTCTGTTTTAATGCTAGTGTTCATGGGTTTTATTGCACATGGAGAATATGTTGCCCTCCAATTTGTTTAGGGTTGTATTCTAATTATGATTACATCATAGGCTATCTAGTCTGATAATACATGTTTGGGTGGGAGTTTTGTTTAACACTTGTGACATACATAATTCTTAGCAAGTGCTCTTTGCTCTGTAGAGAAATTAATTTCTATCTAAAATACATTACAATACTAAGCACTATGTTGATACTTTCATCATTGCTTCATAAAATAAATCTTAGATTGCATTACATTTTACAAGACAATATTTTTTACTACTTCTCAACAAAAAGTTAAGAAAAAAATGAAAATTTATAATAATTGTCAAGTATCACTTACTTTATAGGTTTTAGAAGTAAACCAAGACTGTCAATGTAATACAGCCTTTCAAAAAGAGCCTTTAGATGGTGGACCTGACCTACATGATTTTATAGCAGGAGTTGTTCCAAGGGGATCTACATATACAGATTACAAAGAAAAGCTGAAACGAGAAAAAGGTGAATCAACAAGGTGTGCATATATCCATAGTACTTATTTATCAAGATAAATAACTACACTATTATGGGTCTGTGAAAACTTAAACAATGTGTAATAATAGTGAGACAGGACAGCCTTTCCTTTATGTCTTATTAACATAACATAAGCTTGTGGCTGCTAATGGTGTTTATCTACTACCAGTAGCTTAGATAGATTGGATTATGCATTAAACATTTGTTATAGAAGTATTGGTTAAACATTAGGTAATTTAAATGAAAATTGTGCTTGGTAAGATTGTGAAGGTGTTACTAGTAAATTGCTACTCTTCGTTTTTTTTGTACTGAGTGGATAAGCAAATAGCCTTAATTGTTATATATATATATATATATATATATATATATATTTACTACAAAGAAACTTTACTATCCGAGTTTGCTGAATGAACTACTTGATGTAATAAATTTTGTGATAATTTGTGAATTTTTGCTATTATTAATATGTAAGCATACTCTACAATGAAATTATAATCTGATCAATTAGAAAGAATGTCATGTGCCTGTTATATGATTAGTCTCAATGTACTTAATAGAAAGAACCATTATAAAGCACAAATTCATATTTGAATTCAAGATATTTGATAGGATTCCAAAACTTCTACCTTTTGGGATGCTTACAACAAAACAAGAAAGTTAACAGAAATAGATGTTAGGTAATAGCAGGAGCTGCATTTCTTTTAAAGTTTAAAGTTTTCTCTACTTTTCATTTCAGACAAAATTCCTGAAATATGTTTTAAAAACTTCCAAACTTTTCCCATACTTCCCTTAACTCTCTAGTTATGTGTAGGTCAAAATGCTCTTGTCATGATGTTTTTTACTGAGTTCCATTCAAAGTTTAGTTAAACTACTTTATTATCAGCATTTATCTTTATTATTATCAGCATCAAAATGTAGTTTGTAATTCAGATTTTAATATTACATTTCAATTTCTTAATTTCACAATAAAATATGCAATAAATTCTCAATACTCTTTTGCTTGTATCACATGATACTTCTTTGTACTGTATTGCCCATTTTATATTTGCTTCTACCTCTACATGACCAACATGGAATTTAATAATTATTTTATATATATTCCCAAACTAAACTGTCAGTTTTATCACAAAGCTTTAGAGATACAAGCAATAAACTGAAGGCTAAGTGCCATGCCCCTCCAAACATATTGTGTTTTAAAAACTTTCAGTAATTCTCCCTGACATTTGTTGTAGGATTATTTCTAACCATTTGAAAGAGAATATTTCAATTTCTTGAATGTGGTTGGGCCTAAAGCCTTTGAGATAACAAGTTTTGAAACATTAAACATCCTTTTGTTTGTTTGCCATTGCTAACTTATTTTTGGCTTAGTTGGTAAGTATATTAGTTTTTAGAACATTATATTTTATATTTATGATAATATTTCAAATTTTAAATTACACATTTGAATTTGAAAAAAGTGATTTCTGAAACAACACTATTATTACTAAAAGTTAGATATGGAGATTGACATGACTTCTGTCATACCACTATAGACACAAGTTGAAAAGAAAAGCTTGAAAATTCTGAAACGGTACTACCTCTCCTCAACCAAAGCTATCTCGACCTTGATTTTCCCTCTAAGCATTGCCAAAATTTTGAACATCACACCAGTCTTTTATACCCCTCTATTTTTGCTTCATTGCAGCAACATGTGCTGATCATGTGACTAACCTCCACCAATCATACTGCACCACCTATACCAGTGCAGGTAGATCTCTCTACCATTGTAGCACAATCCTCACTTACTCGATTGACACTATAGTAGTTAGATGTGTATTTACTTTGTTCTTCATGTGAATCCTGCTCGTTCAAGTGTGGTTCATTGCTAGTTTCAATTTAATGTTTTGAATTAATAGTTAATTTTGTCATTTCATTTACGTTTGTTTTCTCACATTTTTGGAAGTCCAAGTGGACTTATGACTTCAAATATTAATATGGCGGATAAGGAAGTTCCCACCAGTATGGATAATAGTATGTCACTAGTCCACAGCGTGGCAGATGATGATGTCAGCCAAAAAGATTCAAGCTATAATTTGCAGAGAGTTGGGCACATTAGTTAGTTCTTCAGTTCATTCTCCTTTTCCCCTTGAACATGCTTTTGAAGAAGTTTTTCATAAGGGTGAAGACAATGATCCTCATCCTGATTATTACTATTTTTCTCCCTCACCGACATTCTTGTTCATGTTCAACATTTTGCTGATCAATTGCAGTTGGGTGTGGGTATGCTTTGTCCCCCTCAGCTGTTACACCAGTATTCTTTCACTCACCAATGTGTCTCAAATCCCTATTTGCATTCACAATGTCTGGATCCTCTCCTTCCCTTGTGGGACTTGAATCCCGGTGCTTTGATTCATTTTAATCGGTCCCAGTTTTCTAGGATTCACCTTACTTTGACCACCCTTTTACATGTTGTTTTCTCATTACAATTGTTATCTCAAGACTTCTGCCAATCTCCTGATCAATTCTCAACAGAACTGAGGACCCTCCTGTGGTCTAAAATAGCCAGTTTGTTGGCTTTGGCACTGTCTCTCACCACTTCAATCTTATTTTGTTGGGATTTACTGGGTTGTGATGCATTACTTGTGAGGGTGCATATCCCCCCTTTTTTTCTATAAATCAGCTTTGTTAAGCCCTATTTCATCGTGAAATGGTTTTTGGGGGTTGTCCTGAGTTTTTGGAGTCCAGGGTCAATGTGGTGAGATTACACTCCTCTTTGTCCTCCCTTGCCTCTTGTTTGTCTCGAACTACTATTGCTGCCAAATCTTCACCTGTTAGGGTTCAATGTGCACCTTCTTCCTCTCCCCGTCCCTAACCTACTCCAGGTGTTCCCTTCCTTATGTTCGTTCTTCCCGTTCTTACAGGAGTCAGCGTTATCAGTGATGGAATGTCTTTTCAAGGGCATATGGGGCCAAGTTACAATGGTTTTCAACCTTCTGGGAACACTTCACAACAGCATAGTGGGTTTTACAGGTTCTGTCCAAGGGTCTTTGCTTTTGGTTCTGGTCTCCTTATCTTCTATCCCAGTTTTCTTTCCTCCTCCTCAGGATCATTCCTCATCCAGTTGTCTGGCAGAGTTGATTCATGATCTTCTTCACATAGGAGCTATTGAATGTATGGTGCAGATTATTCAGGGATTTTACTCTCGTCTGTTTGTTCTCCGCAAAAAGATGGGAGATTGGTGATCTATCATTGATCTTTCCCAGCTGAATACCTTTCTGGAAACATTATGATTCACCATGAAGCCCTACCTCTTCTTTCTGTGTGTTTTCCCCCCAGGTGTTGAATGATCAAATTTGTTGTATCAAATGCTTATTCTCATATTCCCATCATTCTGGAGTCATGTTGTTATTTTCAGTTCCAAGCACTGCTGTTTGGTCATGCTTCAGCTCCTTATGAGTTATGTCATATTGTCCATTCTTTTGCATGTCATCTTCACTAATTGGGTTTTTGGACTCATCATTAAATGAATGACTGGCTACTGCTCACCTCTTCACAGGCCCAGTCTGTCACTCACATCTGCTTCCTTCTTCGAGAGTCTGCTTGAGAAGGTCTATCTCTTTTGGGGATGTGGGCCTCCCTGGAAGCTCTCATTATCTTTGGTTGAGCACACATGCATTTCCTTCATTGGATGCTTCTTGATCAATGGAATTTCTCCCACGATCCCTTGGATTATCCTGTCGGTTTTGCCCCAGAGATCAGGGCTGATCTTTTTTGGTTGCTCAACAGGGCTCTTACCACAGTAGAAGTTCTGCTTCCTCCACCTCATCCTGACTCTCATCTGTTCACTGATGCTTCTTTGGTGTGTTGGAGAGTTTCTCTCAACTCTTGGGAGATTTTGGGTCAGAGGTCCATCGAGGAATCTACTTTCCATATCAACATCCTGGAACTTTTGGTTGTTCTTCAGGATTTCAATCATTTCCTACCTTTCTTGCGGGGGAGGATGGTTATGGTTCATTCCAACAATTCCACTGTCATTAGCTATATCACCGAACAAGATGGAACCAAGTCCAGGTCCCTGTGTTTTGAAACACTGGATTTCCTGTACTGGGCTCACGACTACAACATAATGATCTTGGTGTGTCATGTTCCTGGTATTATGAATCTGGTTGCAGACCGCCTGTCCCGTCCCAACCAAGTCCTTCCTATGGAGTAGTCCCTTCATCCTCAAGTTTTTCAGTGGGTGTGTTATCGCCTGGTTTTGTCTGTGTTCACTGTTTCTAGTTATTGGGCTGCCCTGTCCAACAGCTTCCATTTCTCCTATTTTCTTAAATTTTTCTCATCCCCTATTATTTCCTTTCTTTTCCATTCTTTTCATCTTGTTCTTCCACCCTGTTCCTTTGTGCTTCCAGATTGGGATCTCACTGTGGTTCTTCATGCCCTTCCTAATTTTTCCCCTTGAATCCATTGCTACGTGTTCTTTGTACCATCTTTCTCTTAATGCATATTTTTTCTCCTCTTAATTTGTGGTCATCATTGTTCTGATATTTATGTTTTTAATGCTTCCTGCACCCTTTACCATTCTACTTATGTTCTCCTTTATCCAGGTTGTTCCTTCCTTCCCAAGACATCTGCTGCTTATGAAGGTTGTTTAACCTTCTCTCCTATTTCGTTGCCTTCCATTTCCCATTTATACTCTTGTTCTGATCCAGATTGTCATTCTTGTCCAGTTCATTCCCTTCATTGTTATATGTTCCATACTGCTTCCTGTTCTTGACTCTTTATTCCATGGAATCCCTCTGTTTCCCGTAATCTTTCTCCTATTACCCTATTTTTATGTCTATACATTATATAGGTTTACTATTTGTACATCATGTGTCATGTGCTTGTATATATATATATATATGTGTGTGTGTGTATGTATGTATGTGTGTGTGTGTGTGTGTGTATATATATATATATATATATATATATATATATATATATATATATACT
>NW_013670366.1:19835-22640 GCF_000517525.1 Limulus polyphemus
CAACACTGATAATTTCACTAAGAACAGAAAATGTTTCAATCACAAATAGGGCATTATTATATTGCAGAAAAGTTACAAAAATGAACAAAGGCATGTGTTTAGTGGTGAGTTTCAAACTCACAAGAGCATGATGAAGATTTTATTTGAAACGTATTATCAGTTTGGTGTTAGTTAAAATAAAGCCTCAAAGCTTAAATATAAAAGTGAAACTGCAAAATTAACACTTAAGCACATAGACTGGAAATCAACTTAAATAAAACTAATTTTGTACTTCTCAGGAAACTAAATGAAAAAAAGTGAACTAAATCATGTTTCCTTACTGAAGGATAAACTCAAGTTAACTTTACATTTTAATTCAAGCAAATACAATGCTAAAATCATAATACATATGTCCAAAGTTAACCAACAAAAAATATAGTGAACATCATACTTACAGGTTTCACAAAATAAAACAAAGAATCTTGAAGTTTAAACAAACAAAAGTTAACATTAGATATTTCTACTTGTACCACTGTATTGAATCTTTAAGTTTTTCTAATTTGAAATATATCTTTCAATAATTAATTCATTAAATCTGTGTTACAGGAGCAAACATGACTTTAAATACATAAACAAAGTACAATTTGCACATGAAACACACTGCACATTCAAATTCTGTGTCCACTCAGAGTTGGGTTTTAGGGCGTGACTGCCCCTGACTCTCATCCAATATGCCAACAAGAAAGATAACTTTGTTTTTCTGGACATAACATACTACTGAAATTTTTAACATGTTTCATTTATTTGGTTTTTATGCAGCTTTAACATAAACACATGATCCAGAAGGTCATTCAGATTGCCTTATTCTAGTTACTTTGTTTCTTTCTTCTCTAGTAGCTAATGTCTATTCTGCCTGACAGGATACTGCAGTAACATACAGCATCTGGATTGAAAGGATTAGCACTGTAGTATCTGTTTCTGGCTGAGTTGATGTTGCGTAAATCTAAAAGCTGATCAATCTGTGAGAGAACAAAGGTTAAAAGGTTACTAGGTGATGCTGTTAACTGAAAGAAGCTGAGTTTATCTGTTGAATTCATCAGTGCTTTCTTCATACAGATCTACTAAGAGATCATTAAGCAAAGATGCATCAAGATCATTGTGTTTAGTTTTACAGAGATCAGTGAGACTAAGCACAGCCTAATAGAAGCAGCTGTCTTTTTATGTGCACAAATACATAGGCTACATTTTCATTTTACCAACCTTGTCTAGTCTCATTCTTTCACACACACACAATTGAAAACTCAGTTATCAGATGCAAAATTGCTCTCTCTCTCTATTTCTTGAGCGAATCTGTTGTTGATAACTATTCTAACCATAATTGTTATCACAGACTCGGTTTTCACCTGAAAATACCATGAATTGATAAGGAGGAGACATTTTGACAGTGTACCATTAGGATTTATTGAAAAGTCTTTGAAATGATAATACTTGTCTCTAGTTGTTCTCTTGAATATACTTAGTTTAAGGGAATGCTTCTGAACAAAAAAAAATTACATTTTCTGGTTGTAGAAGTACTCACAATCAAGATGGAGAGTTTATTTGTAAAAAAGAGACAATTGTACAGGAGAGATGTGGAGTCTAAGGGTAGCCCGCTCATGGAAATATATCTTTTCCTGATGCTGTGAAGGTCCATGACATTGATTGGCCTGCAACTGACTCGGAGAAATGCTTAAGTCTGGTTTACCAAGACCACTTGAGGCCATGTGAGAGGATCTATCGATCCCCTTGGCTTTCACCAGTCAGAGCACAACAGTCCCATCTCTGTTAAGACCACTGGTAAATGGTGGACAAGGGCTCAACGTGCCACTGGTAAATGAATTATTTCTGTCAGAGATGCCTCCCCATCAGGTGAGGCAATGGACACTCATGTATGAAGACCATAACCCATTGAGTAAGGTGCCTTTCAGTATGGATAGGTTCCCCATGACATTGATGGTAGTTTGTAACACCTAAGGTCATGCAATACAGAATGATGACCCAACTTGAGTAACTTGTCACACTACAGCCCAGTACAAGGGACTGGCCACTCCTTGTGATGTTGGATTCCCTGTGAGTGGTTTCCACCAAAATTGAGGACATTGGCTATCCATTGGGATTTTTAGGGAGAGAAGCTTTGGCCAGGCACACAGGTCCCTGTGAGTGAGGCCAAGCAAGTCATGTCTTCAATGTTCAAAGGGACAGCAAGACATAGATCCATTCCTAAAATGTTTAAGACAAATTATTGCCTGGTTTTGAACTTAGACGGCCTAGCTATTAATGTCATCAAACATCTCAATGAGATATGCAAGATGATTGAAAAATGCACATGCTGCATCACTGGTTCAACCCAGTGGGCCAAGTTCTCAAAAGAAGATTGGCACTGAAGGACTAACTGCCTACACAAATTATTTATGCTGATTGCACAGGAAGTAGTATCCAGCAATGGACACAGCAGATCAGAAGGATATCCTGGTTGATACTTTAATTTATGGACTTCACAATTAGCTTATGTGATAGCAGCATGGTGTGAGAGACAGCATCACTTTTGTGGAAGCAGTAATCATTGTGACACAATGTGAATTGATCATTTCCAACTGACCTTCAGAGAGGAAGAAACCTTCAGCAGCTGTTGTAGTGGCAATTCCACTAGCAAAGGGTGTGACACAGGTACATTGAGCTGGATTAATCAAAGCTTGAAGGTTTATAACCAACTACCTATACCAGCTGGAAATTCAATGCAACCACACTGACCTCCACGTGAGTAGGCAGAGCTGTGCAGGTCCCCTG
>NW_013670366.1:22820-24498 GCF_000517525.1 Limulus polyphemus
ACCAGCTGGAAATTCAATGCAACCACACTGACCTCCAGTGAGTAGGCAGAGCTGTGCAGGTCCCCCCAATTGTAAATGCTGCAACAAGATCACTCCATGGAATATATGCTGAGCAAGGTCTGCCCATGGGATATGTGTCACCCCAAAGATATGTGCTTCTGAAGGAGCTGCCCATGGGATACATACCACAACCTGGGTTAATGCCTTCTTCTGGACATTATCCAGGAAAGAGTGAAACTTGTGGACTAATAGGGCACTGTTGAAAGAAATGCCCATACTTTGGAGCACAGTAAATATGTCATAGCTATTGGTTCCAGTTGATGTCCTTCAACACACATTGTCATTTCTTTGCCAAGCAGCAAAATAAGCAAGAATATTGGTACTGGCCCTTGGGTCAGCAGGCTGTGGATGAATAGCAGCATGTGGTTGACACTGTGGCTTATGCACTGGGAAACTGATGTAGCACTGGGAGAGCACAGTGAACAGCTTGCATCAAAGATTTTAGTGGTTAACCAAGCTCTGTCAGGGCTAGGTTTAGCTTGGTATGTGCCAATATGAGTACAGAGGCATGAGGATTAGTTCTTGGTAGACACAGGTAGGACAAGGACCCTAGTGGATCTGACAATCAGTCAAGCCATCTGAGTAAAACCATTACTACAGCCAGTGAATACCAACTTTGTGCTGGCAAGTGGAGATAGGCTAGAAATTAGAGAAGTGGATCTCCAGCTCAGGCTAGGAGGTGTTGCCCCCAAAACAAAAGTAAATAACAGGTTGAACAATCGCCAAGTAATTTATATTTTTCAAATAGTCATTTCTGATCTCAAATATGGAATCATTATCATTGGGTTGGATGTACTACTTCTTGTGCATTTGTTCCCATCCACCCTCCTACCACTCATGGACTTCAGTGCTACCAGGCTTAACAGTAACTTTCCTCTAGGATCAGGGTCTGTAAGGCCCATTTAGTTCAGTTTACATTTGCCTTCCTCTTTTCTTATTCTGTTCTTTTCCGCCCTCCATATCAGTTCATGAAAATGGCCACATTCCTTAGTTGGTCTCTGTGTCATGCTTTTCCCCCTTCCCATCCTTCTATCTCCCATCTTTCCAAATTTTTACATGACTATTTGACCAAATTTTATTACTTTTAATTGCTGGCTACAGGGCAACTATACCTCATGCTTTTGGGTTGCCCTTTTGTCATTATGTATTCTCCTCTCCTGTTCTGTCTGTGCTCTTTTGTTCTATATGCCACCTTCATTCTTCTTGTCCTGCAGTCCTTCCAGATTGGGACTTGAATGCTGTTCTCCACACCCTTACCCTTCCTCTCTTTAGTCTCTTGTTCCTGATGCCATCTTTTGCTTAAGTCCTATTTCTTATTTTTTGCCTGTGGCTATAGGATTTCTGATGTATATGCCATTGCTGCTTCCCATATTCTTTTCCACCATTCTAATATTCTTTGTTATCTTGCTCATGCTTTTCTCCCTAAAATGTATGTGGCTTATGAAGAGGACAGTGTGTTCAATCCTATTTTCCTTCCTTCCATTTTTTGCTTTTATTCTCATTCTTATCTGGATCATTTTCTCTGTCACATCCATGAGTTTGTTGTTACTTGCCTGCACTGCTCCTTTTCATGTTTCGTGTTCCCATCTACTTACCCTTTGGAATTACTCTACTCCCT
>NW_013670366.1:24789-26411 GCF_000517525.1 Limulus polyphemus
TTTTTTGTTTTGGGATATCGACTTCCTTCCATTACTATTCTGCATATACCTTACTGGCTCTGACTGGGTAAGTTCTTTTTCTATCTATTTTACCTTTACAGGAGTACTATTATCCATCTCAAGATCCTGCTGTGAAATGTGGTGCCTGCCAGGGTATACTTTGGTTTAAATCCGCATCATGCAGTCATTCAGGTCTGAAATGCTCACTGATGAGATGGGGTGTTCAACAAGACTGTTAGAGATTTCCTCACAGTATATTTTTATTAAAAAAAGCCCAATCCAGAATATACCTCTCATGGATTATCATGAGTAAAGCAGTTTTGGGATAGCTGCCCATCCTTCTGGTCCTAGTTGAATGAACCTAACTAGCTTGTTTTTTTAAAACAGGGTTTTGTGGTGACCCATTGCACAGTCTTAAGATGTTGCATTCCTCCAGGCATCCAGATGCACTTTAACCCCCCATTGTGCAGTACAGGAATCCTTGCCACATACTAGGACCTAGCTGCTGGGTGGTGAGCCATGGAGGCTTCCTCCTGAATGTGACCAATTCCACTCAGTCGAGAGTAAGGTGGTGGTTGTCTGTTGGTGTAGATGGTGTGAACCCTCCTCCTACAGTAGAATGGACAAAATCTTCTGCCACTGCTTGGTTTTGGACTGGAGATATCCAACAAATTCACCCTACTGTTGCCTGGATGTCAATTCCTGGGTGGTCTGGTGTTGGACCAGCATAGGACCAGCCAGCATAAGTCCTCGCTCATGTGGTTGGTAAGAACTTTCCTCCTTTCAAGGACGGTATGACAAATTCCAGACATTGCCTTGTTTTGTACTGGAATTAACCCACCACATATGCTTTCCCCCATACTACTGTTCCCTGGATGTCAGCTTCCTTGGTGGCCTGGTATTGGATGTGTGCAGGGTCAGCCCACGTAGGCATTACCTGGGTTGGTGGAACAGAAGTTACTTTTCCCTTCTGCTTACTCGTATGGAGGTGAAGATGATTGGGACCTTCCTCATACTGCAGAGTGGATGAAACATACATGATGTCACTGGGTTTTGAACTGGAGTTGACCTGCTGCATACAGTCTGATGTGCCCTAGCCACATACACCATAAGGCACATCCATCTTCCATACTGTGTTTCAGGACTTGCTTCTTTTCTGCCCAACCTAGTGGCATATATCGTCACTATGGGCTAAGACTATACCATGATGCAGAAGAGTTGTGGTATAGGGTGTCACATTCCATAGGTGCATTGTTAGGCGTCTTGACAGGGTTGTGGTAGTCATTCCGATGTAGGACACAAGTGTAATAAAGGAGACTGCGAGCTCCTGGCAAACGCCTCCTACATCGGAATGACTAAAATAGTTATTTTATGATGATATATAATGTATATATATACAAAGTATGTATGTGTGGAAGAATCTCAATCTCTTCAGTATGGATGATAACACGTACTATTGTATCATACTGATTATGCAATTACAGCTGCACGTTTTTGCTATGAACTAAATGGCCTAATTTTGAGGACTCTAGTAGAGATAAGAATCTCAGTATTTAATTGTGCTTCTAAAATTTAAATCTTTTTCATTGGCTAAAACTCTAGTGGGTACTTGAAAGCAGAAA
>NW_013670366.1:27157-31588 GCF_000517525.1 Limulus polyphemus
AGACTGTTTACACAGTAGAGGTGTGTGTGTGTGTGTGTGTGTGTATGTGAAATAAATCTCAGTAGGTTCAAAAAAGATAGATGTACAGAAAAACATGAAACTCATCCAAAATTGAACGCATCAAACTATGTCCAACTTCAGTAACAATAACAAAACATGGGAAAAACATATTTTTATAGTTTTGGTCAAGATACATTAATTGTTTACTGTTGTTTTTTTAATTCAGGCAAGGTGCATGGTAGTTTAAGAATTGCTGAAAATTAAAAGGCAAAAGGTCTAGTTTCTGAGATGGTACCATTTTCTCTAACCCAAAGCTATCTTGACCTTGATTTGCCCTCTAAGCATTCCTAAAATTTTTAACAAAGCACCAGTCCTTTATACCCCTTCATTTTTGCATCATTGCAACAACATGTGCTGATCCACCAGTCATTCTGCATCAACTATACTAGTGTGGGTAGCTCCTTCCTTCATTGCAGCACAATCCTCACTATAGTGTTTATATGTATGTTTACTTTGTTCTTCGTGTGAATCCTGCTAGTTCATGTGTGGTTCCTTGCTACTTTTAACATAAAGTTTTGAGTTAATAATTTCATTTATCTTTGTTTTCGACAATTTCTTACATTTTTTCTGGAAATCAAAGTAGACTTATGAATCCAAATTTTATAAACGACAATAATGTCACAAGTCCCCAGTGCAGCAGGTTGACAATTTTCAAGCTTTAATCCTCAGGGAGCTGGAAGCTTTGGCTAGTTCTTTGGTTCATTCTCAGGAGAGTTTGCCAGCCACACTTTTCCTACAGCTTGTTGATCAGGTATGTCAAATTGTACGTTTCGCCTTTAAACCTTGATTTTTATTCTTCTTTGTTGTGTGATAATCCTTGTCCTGATTATTATTTTTTTCTTCACCCAATATTCTTGTTCATGCTCAACATTTTGCTGATCAATTGCAGTCGGGTGTGGGTATGTCCCATCCCCCTCAGCTGTTGGACCTGTATTATTTTGCTTACCAACATGACTCAAATCCCTATTTGAATTCACAATGTTTGGATTCTCTCCTTCCCTTGTGGGACACGAATCCTGATGCATTGATTCATTTTAAGCAGTCACAGTTTTCTAGGATTCGCCTTAATTTGACCATCTTTTTACATGTTATTTCCTCTTTACAATGGTTATCTCAAGCCTTCCACCAGTCTCCTGATCAATTCATGACACAACTCAGGACCCTCCTGTGGTCTAACTTGGCCTATTTGTCAGCTTTGGCACTGTCTCTTACCACTGGGATCTTATATTGTTCGGATTTGCTGGGGCATGATGCATTACTTGCAGGGGGTGCATCTCCACTTTTCTTCTTTGAGGGATTTCCATCAAGCCCCATTTCTTTGGAAAACAGTTTTTGGGGGTCACCCTGAGTCTCGGGTCATTGTGGCAAGGCTACATTCCTCCTTTTCCTCTCATTTGTCTCATCCTACTGTTTCTGCCCAATCTTCACCTGTTAGGGTTCCCCCTGCCCATTCTTGCTGTCCCCATTCCTTACCCTACTCCAGGTATTCCCTTCCTTATGCTCATTCTTTCTGTTCCCACTGGGGTCAGTGTTATTGGTGATGGGATGTGTTTTCAAGAGCAAGTGGGGGCCAGGTTACAACAGTTTTCAACCATCTGGGAACTCTTTATGACAGATCCATGAGTTTTTACAGGTTCTGTGCAAGGGTCTTTGCCTTTGCTTCCAAACCCTTCTCCCTATCTTCTATCCCAGTTTCCTTTCCTCCTTCTCAAGATCGTGCCTCATCCAGTCATTAGCAGAACTGGTTCAAGACCTTCTTCACAAAGGAGCTATCGATTGGGTGGTGCTAATTCTTACAAGATTTTACTCCTGTCTGTTTGTTGTCATCAAAAAGATGGGAGATTGGAGACCTATCATTGATCTTTCCTGGCTGAATTCCTTTCTGGCAACACCACGATTCACCATGGAATTCTACCTCTCCCTTCAGTGTGTTTTTTCCCCAGGTCTTTGGATGACCAAATTCAATGTGACAGATGCTTATTTTCATATTCCCATTGCTCTGGAGTCATTCCATTATTTTGGTTTGTCCACACAGGGTGCGTCTTTCTGTACTGATCACAACCATTTGGTCTTGCTTTGTTTCCTTATGTGTTCCATCATTTTGTCTGTTCTTTTACATGTCATCTTCACTCATTGGGTTTTCGGATTTATCATTACATAGATGACTGGCTACTGCTTGCCTCTTCCCAGGCCCAGTCACTCACACCCACTTCCTTTTTTAGGAGTCTGCTGCAGTGGGGTTTCTCAAGTTGAAGAAGTCTTTTCTAACCCCCACACAATGCCTTATTCATTTGACGGTTCACTTCAATTCCCATTTTGGTCAGGCCCAGCCCTCTCCACTTCATTTCCAGGACAGTCACTTATGCACTATCTTGTTATTCTCTTACTGCTCAAAAGGTTCTATCTCTTTTGAAGATGTGGGCCTCTCTGGAAGCTTTCATTCTTTCAATCAAGCATACATGCAATCCCTTCAGTGGATGCTTCTCAAGCAGTGGAAATTCTCCTATGATCCCTTAGACCATTCTATCACCCTTTCCCATGGATCAGGGTTGACCTTGTTTGGTGGCTCAACAGGGCTTTCACCATAGCAGGGGTACCTCTTTCTCTACCTCATCGCGACTTTCATCTGTTCACCAATGCTTCATTGTTGGGTTGGGGGGATTCCCTCAACTCTCGGGAAATTTTGAGTCAGCAGCCCATCGAGGAAACTACTTTCCATATCAACCTTCTGGAACTTTTGGAAGTTTGTCAGGCTTTCAGTCGTTTCCTCCCATTCTTCCACTGTCATTAGCTGTATCACTGAATGATTAGGAAGTCTGTGCTTTCAAACACTTGACCTCCTGTACTGGGCCCATGACTACAACATAACAGTCTTTGGTGTGTCATGTTCCTGGGATTATGAATCTGGTTGCAGACCACCTATTCTATCCCAACCAAGTTCTTCTGACAGAGTGGTTCCTTCATCATCAGTTTTATCAGTGAATGTGCTCTCGACTAGGAACACCAAATATAGATATATTTGCCACTCACTTGAATGCTAAACTTTCTTCCTTTTGGTCTCAAGTACACAACCCTCAATTCTGGGGTGGATACATTCAGTCAGGATTGGAGAGGTCTTCATCTGTATGCTTACCCTCCAATCAGACAATATAGTTTCTATCATCCAGACCACTACTTGTTATGTATTGCTTGTTGCTCTGTACTTGCCTACTCAGTCCTGGTTTTCTTTGCTCTGGCCCTTACTGGTGCAACAGCCCTTGCCCTTAACTCAATCAGAGTCGCTCCTCCAACACCTTTGATTGGACATATTTCATCCCAACATCTCCAAACTTGACTTTCTCGTGTGGCTTTTGTTTGGTCCATCACCTCCTGGTTCTTTGATCAGGGTTTCTCAGTGTCCACTGTTTTTAGTTATCAGGTTGCCCTGTCCAACACTTTCCATTTTTCCCATTTTCATAAATTCTTCTACTCCCCCATTATTTCCATTCTTTTCCTCTTGTTCGTTCACACCATCCCTTTGTGCTTCCAGATTGGGATCTTGATGTGGTTCTTCATGCCCTGGCTCATTCTCCCTTTGAACCCATTGCTACATGTTCTTTGTACCATCTTTCTCTTAAGACCTATTTCCTTCTCCTCCTAGCTTGTTGTTATTCTGATATTTATGCTATTAATGCTCCCTGCACCCTTTACCATTTTTCATATATTTTCCTTTATCCCGACTGTTCCTTCCTTCCTAAAACATCCATTGCTCCTGAAGATTTTTTCTCCTTTTCTCCTATATTCTTGTCTTCCATTTCCCATCTATTCACTCGATCTGATCTGGATCATCTTCTTTGTCCAGTTCATTCCCTTCATTGTTATATGTCTTGTACTGACTACCTTCGTGGTTACCGTTCTCGACCTCTTTATTCCATGGAATCCCAGGCTGGGTTCGGCAGCTCTTACAACCAGCTTAATCTGACTTGTTAGTGGAAGGTCATCAGCTGTTTAACGTTTAATTATTTGCATGACCTAGTTGTATCTTCCTCGGTCAGGTATCATCTTCTGCCTGTGGTGATTCTCCAAACATTATTTGTTTTGACTGGGGTAAGTGGACATACTATACTATATCTATTTTTTGCCTTTTTCTTTTGCAGTTGCTTTGCATTGTGTTTCAGGATCCCACCTAGCTGGAAGGTGTTGCATGGTCAGGTATTCTGGATTTTTTTATCTTGGCACTAATTCTGCAGATTTTTCTAATGCTCACTGTGGAGATGGGGTGTTTCTGTAAGACCACTGGCCACTTATCTGGTGGTGTATCTATATATCTCTTTTTTAAATCTCTCTCTCTCTCTCTCTATAGATATATATATATATATATATATATATATA
>NW_013670366.1:31728-37228 GCF_000517525.1 Limulus polyphemus
ATATATATATATATATATATATATATATACTGTGGACCATCACTCATGGACTTCATGAATAAAGCAGATGGGAATTTTTGCCCATCCCTACTGAACTGTGATTCTTACTATTAATCTTTCTGCTTTTGAAAATAGGGAAATGCAGATGCCCATTGCACTGTCTCTGGTGTGTTGTTCCTGTGGACCCCCCCAATGTATACTCCCCCCCTTTTTTTCAAGTGGAGCATGGGGGTCCTTACCACCAAGTTTCCAGTCTCTGGAGTGGTGGACCATGGAGGTTTCTTCATGAGGGGGATTTGTACAGTAATCAAAATTTCCTAGTCATATGCACCCACTCTGTGAGAAGAGGGCTGTCATCTTTATTCTTCATATTATGCACTATCATAATGTTCTCAATCGAAGATGATTCTTCTGGATGTTTTTAGCCTGGGTTGACTGCACCTGTTCATCATGACACACTATTAATGCAAGGAGCTTCCACTGGATGTTTTATGCCTGGATAGACTGCACTTGCTATACTCAATAACCACAAGGAGCTTCTCCCAGATGTTTTTGACTGGACTGACCCCACTTCTTCACCCTGTTTTATCTTTTTTATGCAAGGTGCTTCCACTAGATGTTTTCTGCCTGGATGAACCACACTTGCCATACTCAGTACTAACACAAGGCGCCTCCCCTTGATTGTTTTTTTTTCGAGACGAACTGCACTTTTTGATCTCTCAATACCTTTCATACACGATATGAAACCCACAATTTTATGCAAGGCACTTTCGCTGCATATTTTCTGCTTGGATAGACCACACTTGTCATACTACCACTTATCACAAGGTGCTTACCAAAGATATTTTTTGCTTGGGCAGACTGCACTTGTTGATCTCTCATTTTGTTACAGTCACAATATACTATGATCACTCTTATGCAAGGCACTTCCCCTGGATGTTTTTTGCCCAAGAAGAGTGCACTTGTTGATATTATAAACTTATTCAAGGCACTTCCATGTTTTTGCTTTTGGACTGCACTTGGCATAAACCGTCATATCCCAAGGTGCTTCCCTTCGATGTTTTCTGCTCGGGTGGACTTGGGCTATTCATATACATTTACAGTCCTTTAGCCCTAGCCACGTATTCTAATCGGTTCCACCCTATGTGTCTTCCTTTTTTCTTTACTGGACAAAGAGGATACCTGTTCCAGAAATAATGCTGTACCTCACCATTGTGCCTTCTAATTTAATTGTTGACACAACTGTTCTTACATAGTGGTTGTTATCCACTTGTTTGGTTGTTTTGTGCTTTCACCGGCCCCTCCACCTTTGCAATGTGGGATTCTAGCTTTGGATTCTGTTTTGGAAGTTAACATTTTCTAATGCTGAACATGTATTTCCTCTCCACTCATTTGCAGTGTTTTGGGTTTGTATATGCCAATTCTCAAAAGTGAGGATTGTGCTGCAATGGTAGAGTGTATGTGATGCAGTATGATTGGTGGAAAGTAGTCAAAAAATGAAGGGGTATAAAAGACTGGTGCACTGTTCAAAATTTTAGCAATGCTTAGAGGGTTGAGATAGTTTTAGGTGAGAGTAGGTAAGTACCTATTAGAAATACATTTTCAGTGTTAGAAAATGTTAACTTTTTTTACAATTACAATTCAAAAATGGAAATTTTCATTAATTTTCTCAACAATTTCTATACAAATTGATCACTTGCTATTTTATGTTGATTAAAAATTTTTAAAAACTAACTTTTGGGGTATTTCTTCAAATTTTACGATGTTTGAAAACAAAACTAATTATCATCTTTGTTGTTTCAGGTTGAAACTACCTCCTTGGCTGAAAACACGGATACCAGTTGGTAGAAATTATGATAACTTAAAATTAACATTGAGAACTCTTGGGCTTAACACTGTAAGTCTTCATTTTGTTAATCTTTGAAACCAACACAGAAAGTATGTCGATATTAAATCATGTGGAAGTTAGAAAAATATTTATTTGTGTTAGTAATTCCTGCTGTGTTAAAATGTATAATTGGTATTCTTTGTTTTATTTATCTTTGATTTTTACTTTGGTTAGGTTTCCCCTCTACTGACATACCTCTCTTCATCTATTTGGGTTGTAATTGTTTTATATGGTTGAGATATATAAGCATACCATGTGTTTCCTATCTATTTGTATTAACATAGGAATTTTTCAAAAGTTGTTATTTATACAGGTGTGTGCAGCTACTGCATATTACATCAGTTGATAAGGTTTAGTTACTTTTTCTTTAGCTTCATATTATTCTGTGTCATTCACCTAGAGTAGCACTTTTTGTCTTTCTGTGGTAAAGATAGCTTCATGGTCACCTGTAGTGTGTAAAGCTACAAAGTTATCTTTTTTTTTTCACTGTAACTGTTAGGGGATATCAGTGCTGTCTGAAATTACCATAGAGTAGATACGAAGGAGCAAGTTTTAGTGCTGTGACTTCAACATATCTTATTGTGGTTTTCTATGCTTTTTCTGGTGTGTTTGCACTAATTTTTACTTAACATCTTGTGCATTTAAGTTTAATAAAGTTTTGTTTTGAGGAAATGGCACTTGTGATTAGCTACATTATTTCCACTTACATAAATAGCTATTCTCATTCAGTGCTGCCCTCTATATGTAAACATAATTTTGCATGCCACAAGCTTTGAGCTCCCACATATGTTGCAATCAAATAGTTCAATAGCGTCTCATCTAAATCATCATGCAAGAACCCTCCATCAATAAGAATGCAACACACTCTCCTGACACATGTGAACTGCCTCTATTCAATTCTACCTAACTATCACTTCTCGTTTCGCAGTACTTGTGTCAGTATGTTTCATTTTTTGTTGTGCTCTTCAATTGTGTTTTTTGTTGTTGTTGTTCAACTTAGGGCATTTTTTTATATTAATTCTGAATGGATTTGGGTTTTCTTTTTTCAAAATTTAACAAATTTTCTGATAACTGATTTTTCCAGTTTTCAATTTATTTTAATCAAACGGTTGTGTTTGGTTATTCATTATTACACAATGAATTCTGAAGTACAGGTTATCACTTCAGGGGTTATATCTTCTACTAGCACAATCACACAGGTTAGAGATGGGGGAACTCGTCTGTAGACTTATCAGCTCTCATTGATCATGAGATTGATCATTATATGAGTCAATCTGCTTCTCCTGATGTTGCACATATTTCTCCTGAACATGCCAATCCTGTTCAGGTCAACGAGGATTTGGACAGTTTTTTTCTTTGACCTGATTTTACTGTGTCTACCTGTGCCCCTGTTGTGGAATCAGTTAGGCCTAATATGGCTTTTTAGACATGTTTCTCAGGTATGTTCTGTTTTATCCCCTTCCTTCTTTCTTATATAGTATCCCCTCATCTCAGTATATGTTTTTCCCCTTTCCCAGGATCTTAGAGTTCATGCAGAACATTTTGTTTCTCAGATGGTTGATGGTGCTAGCATACCTCACTCTCTACAGGCTTCGGATCAGTTTGTTCTGGACTACCATCTGGCTGATTGTCCGCTTCTCAATTCTCAACAGTTGGAATCAATTTTGGCTGTGTGGGGGTGGACCCTGATCATCCCATTAGTTTATACCCCACCCAGTTTTCCCTGCCTTCGTCTTACTCTACCGACTCTCCTACAGTACTTGTCTATCATCCACCTCCTTTCTGAGGTAATCCACCAAGATCCTGAGGATTTTTGGAGGGATAGCCTTTCCCTGATTACCTCCATGTTAGCACGTTTGTCTTCTTTGGCTCTTTCTTTACACATGTAGTTTTTCTGTTTTTTGGATCTCCTGGGGAGGGATGCTGTTTTGTCCCAGATTCTTTTACCACCAACTTATCTCCAGGACTTACGTATGGCTCCTTTTCTACAGTGGTATGTTGTTGGTAATGTTCCTGAGACTTTAGAATCCAATGTGGAATCAGTGAGACAGTAAATGACCCTTTCTTATTTGGTGGATCATTTATTTCATTCAGAGCCTAGATGAGCCCCCTATTACTTTTTCCAATCCCACTCTTTCTGAGCCCATACCTGTTCCTACCTACAGGGGTTCCTCCTCTCATCATATTGTTGGACATAGAGGAAACGTCGCCGATAGTTGGTTGGTTCCGGTCCAGTGGGGGGCTCGCTTGACTGATTTTGTTCCCCTTTGGCAACTTTTCACCATAGATTTGGTATTATCCAAGGGACTTGCCATTCATTTCCTTTACCTTCCTCCGTTGTCTTGGGTACCCATATCCTTTCCATTGCATTAGGATCCTACCACCAGTCAACATCTGTCCGAGGCAGTACAAGATCTTCTTTCTAAGAATGACATTGAACCTGTTACTCATCCTTCTCCAGGTTTTATTCCAACCTGTTTGTGGTACCCTAGAAAACCAGCAACTGGTGTCCTATGATTGATTTATCCTGCTTCGATCAATTTTTGGTTCTACCCCAATTTACCATGGAGTCTTTTCTCACACTCAGGTTGGCTTTTTCTCATTAGAAGGATGACTGGCTTCTGTTAGCTCATTCTCAACAGGAGTCCACCCATCACACTCATCTACTGCACAATCCACTGTTTCTCATCTTATGGATTTTCTCGGATTTTTGATCAAGGATCTTTTGTCTCCTTGATTGCGGGTTATCAAGCTGCCTTATCCAACACTTTTCATTTTTCCAGGTACCATAAAGTTTTTACCTCTCCTACTCTTTCTCTATTGTGGTGTTCCTTCCAGATTCAATGTTCACCTCAGCATGGTTCTTCACTGCTTTGCTTTGCCTTCATTTGAACCTCTGTCCTTGTGATTGGTTTTTCATTTATCCTTTAAGACTTATTTCCTTCTCCTATTGTCCTGTTGATGTCATCTGTCAGATTTATTTACCTTCAAAGTTTCACGTACTGTATATCATTCCACATATATTCTTCTTTATCCAGATCGATATCGATCTCTCCTTACCAAAACTTCAGTGGCTCATGAGGGTAAATCCTCCTTACTGATTTCCCTTCCTTCCGTTTCCATCCTGTATCCTCAGTCAGATTCAGATAAGGCTACTATGTCCTGTATGTGCTCTTTGTTGTTATATTTCCCTCATGCCTTCCTTCTGTCTTGCCTATTCCTTAGCAGATATCCTCTGTTTGTATGCTGTCATCTACTACCCTGATCAATTGGGTTTGCCTTTTGATTCAATTTGCTTGTTCTTTCTTGTCTTCTTCTTCCTGTAATTTGTTCCAGGTGTCTTCTCATCAGATCAGGCACCTTACCTTTTCCCTGGCATCTCATCTCCATTATCCGTTGGAGGAAATTCTTCAATTGGACTTGTGGACTACACCGCAAATGTTCATATTTCACTGTCTGCATCGGATCATTTCTTCATCATCGGTTTATCGTCTTCCACTTGTAGCCAATCTTCAGACTTCTGTGAGACTGTGACTAGGTAAGTTATTTTGTGTGTGTGTGTGTGTGTGTATATATATATATTATTTCTTTTTCATGGGCAATTCCCTTTTT
>NW_013670366.1:38228-63477 GCF_000517525.1 Limulus polyphemus
TTGAATAAATCATGTATGGTCTGCTTTTCAAAATAGGGTTTTGTGGTCACCTGTTGCACTGTCTCCGGTGTTAACATACCTCCAGACTCTCCACTACATTTTCTCCCCCTTTTCTTACAGTGGTGTATAGGGGTCCTTACCACTTTCTAGCTCCAAACTGCTGGGGTGGTGGACCATGGACACATCCTCCTGAAAGTGATATACAATATAAATAATGTTAAAACCATTCAGTTGAGAACAGGGCAGTGGTGTTCTGCTGGTGTAGATAATGAGATGTCCTCCATTCTGATGCTCCATCTCTGTATTTGTTTATATGAGGGTATGTTGTAGCTTTGGAGTGAGTTATCATAATTGCAGTTCACCCCTTCAGTTGGGATCCCTCATCCTACCCCCATATGATTGTTGGTTCCCAGTAGCTGGGTTTTGGATTCAGAGCTGAACCAATCAACATAAGTCCTCACACATGTATTATAAGTGTCTCTGTTCCTCACTCAATTATACTCTTGTTCCCTCCACCTGTGTTGTGGGTCAGATGGTTTTGAGTGGGTTAGTTTCCATTACAGAGACATCTTTATTATGCCAATTGTCAAATAATGTATCACATGGCTATCGTGTGTCTCGATTCCTCTTTCCTACCCTTGCATGGATGTTGGTTCCCAGTGTCTGGGTTTTGGATTTTAGTTGACTTGCTTTTGGTATGATCCTCTTTCCTACCCCCACATGGATGTCAGTTCCCAGTGGCTGGCTTTTGGAGTGTAGTTGACTTACTGATGATATGATCCTCATCCTACCTTCACATGGATGTCGGTTCTCGGTGGCTGGATTGTAGATACAGTTGTCTTGCCATGTATAGTCCGTCATTTTCTAACCACTACATCTAAGGGCACATCCTTTTTCTCTCACTCACATTAATGTACTTTATGTACTTGTTCAATTCACTCTTCTTCATTGGGCATTTATTGACATAAATGGAAAGTGTTCTGCAATTCACCTACAAGTCAGGTATTCCTTCAGATCGAACCCCTGTGTGTTTGGTGGCAGAGTTTGTCCCCTGGTTTGTCAACTGTGGGTCATATGTCCCCTACATCTTGGGTAATCGGGCAGCTTTGTCCCATCCCTTAGTTTTGTTCCTGATACCACAGTTTTTACCTCACCTATGTTCATATGTTCCTTCAGGATTAGTCTTCCTCCCTGACTGCCTACCATTCTAACCTGTGATATTAATGATCTTTTATTCTCTCACTTTCCTCGTGTTCCATGTTTCATCTTCCCTTTAAACATAATTCCTCCTTCTCTGTCCCTGTGGACGTCAGAGGTCGAATTTGTTTTCCATGATGTTTCTTTTTACCCACTCCCTCTCTTCTCCTTTATCCTGATTGTTCCTTTCTACCCAAGACATCTGCAGCTAGGGGAGGTAACTCCTCCTTTTGCATAATTCCCTTACATTCATTTCCTATCTTTATCCTTGTCTCGATCCGGATTGACTTTGATGTATGGTCTGTACTTTTTGTTTTACTAGTGCTCATATGGTTTCTTTCTGTGGTGCCTGTTCTGTTTCTTTATTCCTAGGCAGTTTCCTTGAGTTGAGATCTTTCTCCTTCTGTGTATTCACCCTCCTTTCTTTCACCTTCTACACTTACCAATTGGGTCTAGTATTTGACTCGATTGGCTTATTCCTCCTTACCTTCTTCCTCTCAGAATTTGTTCCAGCTGTCTTTTCATCATATTAGATACCTCACCTTTTCCCTTGCTTCTTGTCTTCATCATCCATGAGAGGAGATTCTACAATCAGGCATGTGAATCACGCCCAATACGTTCACCTCCCATTATCTACATTATATCGTGGTTTCTTCTTTATCGGGTTTTCGTCTTCCACCTGTGGCCATTCTTCAGACTTCAGTGTGAGTCTGACTGGTAAGTTTCTATTCATACTTTCTTTCATTTCAGGGGCTCTTTTCCTCATTCTTCATTATGTGAATCCCACTCTGTGGCAAGTGATGCCAGACCAGATATTCTCTAACTTGAAATCTGCACTGTACAGCCATGTTGTTTCGCACTTTATATTCCATGGCTTCAGAATGCTCCCCATTGAGATTAGGTGTTCCCACAAGATCACTTGTAGGTGAATAACCTCATGATATTTTGCTTCATAAACATGTACATACCAGACAGTACCACACATGGACTGCATAGGTAAAGCAGAAGTTGATAGCTGCCCATCCTTGCCATGGCTGTTGTGAATAGCTCTGTATGGTGTACTTTTCAAAATAGGGTTTTGTGGTCACCCATTTCACTGTCTCAGGTGATGTCCTTCCTCCAGACTTTCCACAACTTTTTAACCCTTCTTTCTTCTAGTGCAGTGTGGAAGTCCTTACCACTTTCCAGTTCTAAGCCACTGATAGTTGACTGTTGAGGCACCCTTCTGAATGGGTTCCACGAAAAAGATGCCTATAACCATACAGTCAAGAGTAGGTCTGTGGTGTTCTGCTGTTGTTGATGAGACATGGCCTCTAGAGAAGTTTAGCCTCCTGATACCATTTACACAACCACTGTAGTTGAGCTGTTGAAAATACAGTTCTTCCCTTCTATTGAGAGCCCTAATCCTACCACAGCATGGATTTTGGTACCCCATGGCGTGGTGTTGGATTTAGAGTGAACCAATCAACATAATTCCTCATTCATGTTTATAGTTGTCTGTATTCCTCTCTCAACCAATCACTGTATATTGTGGATCACAGCTGAGGAAGGTGGACTATTCCAGGTCTCTTCCTTTGTCATCCCTTGATATGTATTATCCGAGAATGTTCTGGCTTTGGGATGGTTCCAGGTTCATTTTCACTGGAATTGAGTTTTCTTATATAGACAACCTTTCATTGCCGGATGTCGGGTTATTGGAGTGATTATCAATTCCCTCTGATATACATTTTCAGGATAGGAAAATTATAACTTTGAATGTAACTCAGTAAAACCTCTTGACATCTGCAGAAAAAAGATGCTCATAGAGAGAAGGTTAATGCATTAAATTGTCTAAAGTTAATTTGATCAAATTGAATCAAACATATTATCAAGGACTTGATGTGAGAAAGACAAGATTATTATATTTTATCTAACAGTTAGCTTTATGAGTTTATTCTTTTATTATTTAGTTTTTAAATCTATTATTAATTTTATAATATGCTTTAATTAATATTCATTTTCTATGCTACAGTAAAATTTCTATCAATGCCTGTCAGCTGGAATGAAAGAGTGGCTAAATAATTTTTTACATTTTTTAGAATTAAAATGAATTTGAAACAAGTTCTTCCCTCTGAAATACGAAAAGGCTTTCCTTGTTTAGTTGTCTTACGCTGTTAACAGTCATGGGACTAAAGTTCTGAATGCCCTGGACACCTTGAGTTCTGCACTTTCTCATCTTCTTCCGTATCACTTATTGCCCTTGCATTAGGAAGGCATATATGAGCTCTGTTTTCTTACTATTAATTGAGATTTTGTGGTTGCAATCATGTTGGAAAAATCACATATTATACAGTTGTAGGAGAGGTAATGTGGGCTTGAAACAGCTGCAAAATGAGTTGAGATATGGTTGCAATGCATTGTCCTGTACCTGAAGAGATCAGTAATACCTAACAACTGGACATTCTCCTAAGGCTAACCCCCTACATCCACATTGGTAAAGGCTCATCAAGTCATGAAACCAGCCTACTCAATAGGCACCTAGAAAGATTTGAAAAAATCCACACAAAATCAAGGATGTGCAATACAACTCAAGGAGAGTGCATTGGAAACACTAAGTATGTTAACCCTATCAATACTAGTAACTAGGGATCAGAGGGCATGTCATGTAGACTTACATTCAAAATTTTATTGAACTACTGTTTTTTGAATGTATGTCAATCAACTTGAAAGTAAATATAAAGAAAAATGCTAATTGTTGATTTTTGTGTATCACACTGATACTTCATCTTCTGGGTTTGGTCAGATTACATTTTATGACACCCAAAATACAATGTCTATAGCTTCATACGAATTATAAACTTAAATTTGCAATATGGGCAAGCTAGAATATAAAATAATAACCTCCTACCCTTTCTATTTGCTGAGATATCATAATATTTATCAAATCCACCATGTTGCCTCCTCCCACCATTTCATCATTTGAGAATACTTGTTTATCTAGGCCTGCTTTTTTAAACCTATAAGTTTATAACTGATTGAAAGCTCTACATTTCCTCAATGTAAGTCTGTTAGTCTTTTTATGTTACTTATGAGAGAAGAGCTCTTCTATTGTTGGACAGTTTGAAGTACTTTGATCAATACTATTTTCAGAACAGAAATTAATTTTTTTAGACCCAAATACAGAATAGTTAGGAAGCCTGGTAAATTACAATAGATTTTTTGTGGTATCAGTATATTGGTATTTAAAAATGTGTATATAAAGTCTACAAAATTTTTTTTTTCTACATTGACATATGAATATGAACTAAGCTTATGATGAGAGTTAGCAAGTACAACTCATGAGTGTAAAAAAGAACTTCAAAATATTGTAAGCAGTGGAGATCATTGTTTTCCAAATATTTTTTATTTACTACTCTATGTTTTAAGAAAAATAACAAATTTAAATATATACACCTTACAAAATATGGGAACTACTCATGTATTGGCTACTGGGTAAGCATGGTAAAATAGCAAACAGGATGTTCATAAGCACTTTCACACTTATACCACCACTAAATCCCAACCAGCCAGGTTTATTGGATTAGATACAATACTGTACAGGGCCATATCTTAAATATTTTCTTTCACTTTAGGCAATGCTTGTTGCAACTGCTGTACTGTGTTAACAAGCCTCTGGAGGAAACGTCTGCTTATCGAACAACATTCAAATACTTAACAAGTTTATTAGATTGGCCCAGACTTTCTACAAAGCCATAGCATAAGGATTTTATAATACTTTAGACAAATCTCATTTTAACCATTATACTGATAAACAAGTTGATAAATCTTTCTTCTGGGAATTGTGCTGCAAAAGCTAATTTGATATTGTCAGTTTTGAAGTACTCAAAGTACAGTAACATCTAAACAGGAGCAGTGATTCCTTGTTTTATAATTGGCAGGTTTCTACTTCAGCCACTAACAATAGAATATACAGAAGAAATAGGTGTAAAAGGATTAGAAGAAACTCAGGAAATTTACTTAGGAACTTCATTTTCCGCACTGAAATGGACAGACAATACGATCCATTTTGTTTCATCTAGCTTCTAAGCCATCAGCTAGCAATAAAATAACTACAGAAAATAAGTGTGAAAAAGTGAGAAGTGTAAACTCTGACCATAAGTACTTTGAAGTTTTGGGATCAGTACTAACAATATATTTTATTTTGAATTTGCAACCTTTATTTTTGTTATACTTTGATTACTTACCTACAACCTGGAGAATCAAGTATAATGTTACAGTAAAGAAAATAACAGATAAAATATAAAGCTTTAGTGAAAATAAAGATGTTTGATATTTAATTATGAGATTCTTTTTTATTTTTCATTTCTTTTCACTATTTATTATTATAAAAGTAACTAAAATGTAAAAAACAGAAACTTATTGGGGAAGATAATGAAAAAAAAAATCTTCATGGGGTGTATGCGCCAGCAGCTTGTGCGTTACGCTATTCGATAAGGTAACATGAGCTGTATGTGTGCCATGTTTTAAACTTGTGTTGGGGTAGTTTTAGTCAGACATAAATAGTCAATAAAACAAAAATTAATAAATGTAAATGTATACTGTTACGAGATTTAAACTATTTAGAATAAACATTTGTGGTTTCCTGTTACAATTTGCAGTTATACTAAAACAAGAAAAAAGGTAATTTGGATTTATTTCCTAATTTTTATGATGGTTACATGGTCAGTCAAATTGACCAACACTATATAGAGCTAGCATTGATAAAGTAACAGATTAAATACAAAGTTTTATTTTAAAAAACAGAAAGATATAGAGATTATGGAAATGAAACTTTAGAATTTTCAGATAAAGAAAAGTATTTTTAATCTTAAAATCAAAATTACTTTGCAAGTTGGACAGTCAACATTCTGAAAGAAAAAACTTCATGAGCAAATCTTTAATAAAAAAAAATCATAATACCTAATTTAAGAATTTGATAATTTGTTTATGAAAGCCCTGTAAAGTTTACTAATAATCTACAAAATTTTGTAAAGATATACATACATTATTTAAGGTTATAATATAATTACTCTCATGGATACTTTCGTGGTTACAAGGTAGGGTTATCTCACCCAGCCTGTATTGGTAGGGTTAAGAAAGATAACAATAAAGCAGTTATAGTTGGTTGAGACTTAATATGAGAATGTTAATCTTGCCTCTAATGTTTATGCAACAGAGTGCATATGGAGGTGAGTAAGGTACCTGCCAAGGCATCATTAGCCACCAGATGACATTCTCTGTCCACTTCCAGAAGCCAACACTCTTTCATGGGGGACAATTCCAGAGTGTGTAATTTTTTCTTGGACAGTTGCAGAGGTGTATGTACAATGTGAGGTTCACAAGGGGATAAAGCTATTCAAATATGGAGTTACCATGTGCAACAGAAGTGTGGACGCAAACATAACAAAGCAGTTAGCATATAATAAGTTGTATGCTAGGAATTCTATTTGGAATGAAAAACAACAATCAGAGGCAGTACTTTGTAAGTAAAATTTTGATAAATTCATATTCCTCTGCATCAAAGACATTGCTAAGTAGCAACTGTAGTGAAATGTAACCTCACAATTCACTGGTAAGGTGTTGAGGAACTTCACTGTAAACAACACAGATCAGTTACACAAGCCAATTTATTAATGTAATTGGAGCAAGGTACAGAGATGGTGAAAGACACCATATGTATGAAATAACAATGAATAGTCCTGACAGGATATAAAAATGTTTCTACAAGCAAGAATCAGGACTGATAACACAATATGTGGGAAACAGGTTACTTTCTCTTGCAGTCCAAGTTGAAGGTAAGAAGACCTGATATTGGTATTAGTATAGGGCCTTCTGGGAAATATCAAATATGTGAACCATCAAGGCAATAGATGTCAGAATATTTTATGCCTGATGCAAGTAATTAAAGAAAATATGATTTTAAGGAAAGATTATAGAACAAGCATATTGTTAAGGCTTCAGAAGTCAGAGAAGCCAAGAAATAAAAGACTAAACAGGAGATTCATTTAAGGACAGTGAGTTGGAACTTTGGACAGTTACAATGAGAAACTTTAAAAAGGTCTGTAATGGGGCAATAGAGGTTAATGGCTTTCATAGGGTCTGAACGTGAGAGAAAAGGCATCTCTGTGACTAGCTACAGAAAAAGATGATAATGTAATGGGGCAATAGAGGTTAATGGCTTTCATAGGATTTGAACATGAGAGAAAAGGCATCTTTGTGACTAGTTACGGAAACAGATGATAAGATACGATCATGAAACAAATACATATGGAAAGAAGTAATTTGTTGAGAGCTAAAGATATGTGTGTATATGTCCCACCTCTAGAAGGTAGCCCAGCAAGATTGACAGACAGCAGGGAAGATTGTCAGAAAGAATGTGCTAACTGTCGGGCCACTGGGGAAGAGAATCTGGCATCATAGACAAAGAACTAAGCAACAGACAGCTGTAGATTCCAAAGGCATTGTGAGAAGATGAAAAATAATTTCAAGAATACTGAAAAGTTTCCATAATAATAATAATAGGACTTGTTCCTCCTGAAGTTTATGTAATAGAAGAAACCATGGTTGATCTTGAAAAGCGAAGCAGTAAGATGAAACCCTGAACTACAACTAACTAATCATGGTATGTACTTGTGGAAAAAAAGTAGAGAGAAGGATAGGTAGAAAGAAGGAGGTTCCCTAAAGATTGACTTAAGGTGTCATTACCAGAGAATTTGAATCTGGAACTGGAGATCACTAGAGTGGAAGAAGATGGTTGACCAACATAACAGAGGCTTCATCATCAAATGGCCAGCCTTTCATACAGCCAATGAAAGCCAAAGGGTGGAGATTCCACTCTGTGAGGAGAAGCCAACAATATTTGGAAATATTTAGATAATGATTATGGAATAATTCTGGATCTCTTAGTAATTATGTCAATCTGAAATAAAAGTAATGAGACTGGGCACAGAGTGAAATACAAAATGAACAATCTTTATTGAACACTTAACACAATATGTTGTATCTTTAACATTCTTGAAAATCCTTTTTTTTTTTCTTCTCACAATGACATTCATGGCTTCATAGGTGTCTCTTGTTTGGTTCTTAATCTCTTTGGTTCTTTGGAATCTCTTCCTGGATGACATGACTGTTATCTCTTTCTTACTGACATTCTTCCCTTGTTGTCTATCAGTCTTGCTAGGCTACCTTTTGGAGTTAGTACAGCAAACAATATACCTTTATCATTCCTTAACCCTTTCCAGATGGGTCACAGGTCAAAGGCCATGTCATCGCATTTATTGACTCGTATTCAAAATTTTATTGAACTACTATTTCATAAATTTATGTCAGTAAGTTTGGTATCAAACTGTAGATCATAATTCAAATTTTAGTATTATACATTATTCAATTATTAAGTTAAACATCGATATTTGTGTGTCACATGGTATGTTGAATGTAGCACTAGTTCATATTAGATGTTTGTGATGTCAAAATACTAAGTCTGTAGTTTTGTACGAATTAGGAACTCAAATTACCAATATTGGCAAGCTAAAATATAACATAAGAACCTCCTATCTTTACTATTTACTGGGATATCACTCATGTACTGAATCAAACACAGTGGCCCCACTCACATCTTTCCCTTTGTGAAAGTGGTCTCTTATGTACACTTACTTCAATATATGATGCGAATAACCAATTGAAAGCTCAGAATGTCCCCCTAGTGGCTTTCTCAGCCATTTTCATGTGTTTGGATGCCAACTTGTTCTTTCAAACCAAGATTTGAAGGAGGTAGGTTGTGTCTTTAGTCAGCTCAAAATTTCATATTTTCTTAGACTGAAATACAGGTTAGTTACTAAGCTTGATAAATTGTATTTGTGCAGAAATAATCATTTATTAGTTGAGGCCAAAATTCCAGCCATGTATACTTCAGAAAACCAGAAAAAAGCTTTTACCATAATAAATAGAGCAATCAAATAAAAAAACTGACATATAATATTTATTTTTGTTACTCTATGGTAGTATAAGGATGTTTGACTGTTTTTTATTAACTTGTTAAAATAATGTACGGGTTTTTGACACACACTCCCAAAAAAAAAATTTGCATCTATTTATGCAATGTTCAAATGTACAATTATTAATTTATGGAATAAAAAAGAATAAGTGGAGGGGTGCAGTACCCCAGATACTTGTTTTTTTCTCAGGAGTAATCTCTCCCAGAAGTGGAAGAAATTAGTTTTTTTACAAAGTGCAGCAGTAACATTTTGTGATAAAAATGTAATTTGACTAACTATGAATTCTTTTATTATTTCAAAAGGTGAAATTTCACACAGGATTAATTTAGCAAATTAAATCACCAGATGTAGTTGTAATAAACACAAGTGTACCAATGCAAACTTTTGGCAGTTAGAGAGCATTATTTTTGGCTCTGTTGTGTGAACTGTACAGGTCTTGGGCAGAATTTCAGAAAGCTACAAGAATGCACCCATTATTTAATTACTGTATATGTTTTTCCATGACAGAAAAATAACTTCTAAATATTTTTTAAGGCTGTAAATGGCTGATTTTCGGTCAGAAATTAACCAGTTATGCCTATTATCTGGAGCACTGGGGTAGGAATTTGACACTTCTGGACAACATCCTCTAGATCCACACTTCTTTATACAACATTAAATATTGCATTTATTAATTCCTGATAAAAAAAAATGGAGGTGGGGACTTGAACTTATGAAGTATTGAAGAATATAGTTACCCAATTATAAATCTAACACAATATAAAAAAAGTAAATTTACACTTTATCTAACACTTAAGTAGCCAGAGAGTTGTCACTGGGTACTGTCATCCAGTTGCCTGCCCTCTAATTAGCAGATCAAAGTTAGTGACAGTGGCAGATAGTCTTTGTAGCTTTGCAATAACAAACACACAATGAGCAAGTTTATTGTCAATGGTAATCAAACCTCAGACCCTCAAATCATGAAGCACTCCCCCTACACCCATTACATAGCTTTGTAATTAATAACAAGCAAACATAATGGCAATACTGCGATTACTTGGATAGTTTGAATAACTGAAAGCAGTACCTAATCAAAAACTCTAATTTTGGTTAGTTGAGTATTTGCATGATAATTTAATCATAATTTTGATTAATCAGTCATTGGAATAATTGGAACGACTTATTTTGATTAGTTGATAATTTTCATGACAAATGATTTAATCATAATTTCAAATAATATATATTGGAATAATCAAAATAAGTAATTATCAGAAACACTAATTGTGATTATGAGTTGATTATTTTTCTGAAGTTAATCGATGCAATCACTGCTCATATGTAATCAGTTATATTGGTTAAATTGTCCAGCTGTAATAGTCAGTTGGATTGTCAACTGCGTGTGTGTGCATACATAAGAGAATGAATGGATAACTGGACAAAATGATCACAATAAGTTGATCATTCGTGTAAAAGTAAAAATCATTGTTGAATGAATGGAGAAGAACAGTAAAAACTAGACAGAAAACATATAGAGAACCGAAGGCAATTAAAAGAAATTATTGATGAATAGGGATATGAAGATATGTGTCCTTTTTTTCCATTCACTGGCCATAATGAACAAATTTTCATAACATTTACATGCTTCCCATTTGAAAATGAGATGTCTCCAAAAAGAAGAATTAAGACAGGGTCCAATCTCCTGATATCTTTGGAACCACAAAGATATGAAACCAAAAACCTGAAAAATCATGATAAAGGGTTTTTACTACTCTTTTTCTGTAGGTGATTTAAGACTTTTTGATCCAGAATTTATGAATAGATGAGAAGGGAGAGAGAAAAAGCCATTAAGACCATACTGAAGGATCAGTCAAGGCCCAGTATCTCAAAGCCAAGGGTTTTACAGATGAACCACTGATTGAAGATGACTCTGCCCTCCCTCCAAATTCCAGATGAGAATTTTTCCAAAACAGAAGAGGGTCATTGAATGTATTGAATAGACCCACTATGCTTACCACCACTTTTGGCCACTTGATAGTGTCAAAAGAGACCAGGAAAACAAACATTACTTGCTGGTCATCTGAATAGGACTGACAACAAGAATTAAGCCAAAATGCTAAGACCCTAATCAATTTCAGATACAGTATATTACCTCTCTCACATATATAGCCATTCTTGTTCATTGCTGCCTTCTGTATGAATAAACTTTTTTGCATCCTAGAAGCTTTGCATTCTCATGTACTCCATGATTATTGTGGTTCAGCTGTGTGTCACTTGCAAATCATCATGACAACCCTCCACCAATAGGAGTGCGACACACACTCCTGATGCATGTGACTCCCTCTATTCGATTATACTGTTAAGTAGTGCTATACTCAAGATGTGTTTTGATTGTGCTCTTGTCATGCGTTTTTCTCTTTAATTTTATCATACAAAGTGGAAAGATCATTTATATCTTTTACTCCTGTTTTATTTTTTAGTTTTCAGTGATAACTTACCTTGGTTATTCTTCTTTTTTATTTCAATAATTTAAAATTTTTCATAATTTTATGATGGATATCAAAGTTTATGTTACCACTTTGGAGGTTCTAGAATCTATTATTAGCACAATTACACAGGCTTCAGGTCGAGGGAACTCGACTGAGGAATTTTCAGCCTTAATTTGCTGGGAAATTGAACATTATCTGTGTTGACTTTCTTCTCCTGATAGTACTTGACTTCCTCTCGAACCTACCCAACCTGTTTGGTGTGGCAAGGATTTTGAGCTTTTAACAGCCTTTTTTCTCCATTCAATTGTACTTTGCCTTCCTGTGCCTATCCTATGGAATTTGTTAGGCCTAATTCAACTTTTTTTAGACATAATTTCTCAGGTTTGTCCCATTTTATACATTTCCTTGATTTCTTATAATCCTGTTCCTTCCTTATTACATTACACCACTTCCTCCCAGTATGTTGTTTTCCCTCCTTCTGATGTCAGGGTTCATGCTGAGCATTTTGTGTCTCAGTTGTGAGATAGTGTTAGCATGCCTTGCCCTCCATGGGCCACAGGTCAGTTTGCCTGTGCTTACCATCAGACAGAATACTCCTTTCTTGATACTCAGCAGTTCCTATCACTACTACCAGTATGGGGAGGATGACCCTGACAATCCTGTCCATTTCTCCCATGCCCATTTTCCTACCTTTGTCTTATCCTTACAACTCTCCTACAGTACTTGTCCACCCTGTACCTTATTTCTGAGGCACTACAACAATCTCCTAAGGAATTTTTGGGGGGATACCTTCTCCCTTGTTACTTCTACATTGGTGTGGTTGTCCTCCTTGGCTCTCTTTCTTCACGTGTGGTTTCTTTGTTGTTGGGATATTCTGGGGAAGGATGCTGTCTTGTCCCTGGTTCGTTTACCATCCACTTACCTTCAGGACTTGCAGATGACCCCTTTTGTCCATTGGACAGTTTTGGGGAATCATGTGTAGATTCTCTTTTGTCATTGTTTGCTCGCTTGTCTCACCCTAGGCCCTTGCAATCCCTTTTCCATGTCCAACACTCTCCCATCCTTTACCTGCTCCTCCCACTTAGGGTTCCACTGTTCATCATGTTTATTGATGCAGGTCTCATTGTCAGCAGTAGTACCGGTGACTATACTGTGGATTCCAGTCCAGTGAGGGCTCATTTGTCAAATTTTCCCATAGGTGGGAATTTGCTACTGATCAATGGGTTGTTCAGATCTTGTCAGAGGAACTTGCCATCCATTTCCTTTCCCCACCCCCATTGTCTCCCATACCCATATCCTTTCTATAACCTCAGGATCCTCCTACCAGTCAATATCTGTCAAGAGTTAGTACAGACTCTTCTATCACAGAGAAATATCAAGTCTGTCAGCCATCATTCTCTAGACTTTTACTCCAGGCTGTTTGTAGTACCATAGAAAACTGGGGACTGGTGTCCTGTGATTGATCTTTCCCACCTCAATCATTTTTTGGTTTCCAGTTCCTCATCCACAAGCCCTAGCTGTTGATGTGTTCAGCCAGGATTGAACTTAATGAAACCGTTATGTTTTTACACTGTGTCAAGTTTTTCTGATTGCTCCTTACTGATTGGCATAACCATGGTTTCCTTGACTACTTCACCTCAGTATTACCTCTTCATTGCCTCTTCTCCTCACTCCATCCCTTCTATATCAACTTTGATCACTGGTATTTCATCTTGCCCCTTCCTACCCTCCTTCTTCACTTCTGGCATTTATCAGGTTCTTGGCAAGGAGATCCAGATTGTCTCAATGGGTCACTTCCTTTTTAGTTTGTTTCATTCACCCTTCCGCAATGGCAGTTTATCAGCATAAATGGAACATCTTCTGTTATTGGTCTTTGAGTCTGGGTTTTTCCTCTTATTACAGATTTCCTCAGTTGGTCGTTTGATCAGGAACTTTTGTCTTGTCCATTGTTGAATATCAAGCAGCCTTATCGCACACCTTCCATTTTTCCCAGTAATGTTTTGTGTTTACCTCCCCTACCCTCTTCCTTTTGTTGCATTTCTTCCAGATTCATAGACCTCCTCATCAAGCAGTCCTTCTGGATTGGATGTTAGTGTGGTTCTTCACTGCCTTAATCTTCTTCCATTTGAACCTTTGTTCTCCTGTTGTCCTCTACTTGTTGCTTAAGACCTACTTCCTATTCCTATTAGCCTGTGGATGTCATCGGTTTGATATATTTGCCATAAACTTCTCATGAACTCTGTATCATTCCACATGTTCTTTCTCTTTTATCTGGATTGATGTTTCCTTCTCAAGGCTTTGGCAGCTTGGAAAGGTAATTCTTCCTTCTCGCCAATTTTTCTTCCCCCCTTCCATTTTCCACCTTTAGTCCTGATCTGATCAGGATAGGCTTTTATGTCCCGTACATGCTCTTTGTTGTTACTTTGCCTGCAATGCTTCTTTCAGTGGTTCTCGTTCCTACTTTTTCATCCCCTGGCAACATTCCTCTGTTTGTGACCTTTCTCCTTCAACATTTACCATTTGGGTTCAGTTTTTGATTTGATTCACTTATTCCTTTTTGTCCCCTTTATCTGGAAACCTGTTCAAGTTGTCATCACATCAGATCATGCATCTTACCTCTATTGTTCATTAGAGGAAATTCTACCACCTGTCACCACCCTTCAAATTTTGGTGAGGCTATGACTGGGCAAGTTATCTTTTTTACATACATTTTCTTTTATTTCAGGGGCATGTCCCTTTTTTGTCATCAGGATCCAGCTCTGTGGCAAGTGTTGCCTATCCAGGTGTACTTAATATAACACAAATCTGCACTGTACAGTCATCATGCTATCATAAAATACAGTATTCCCATGGCCAATAATGTACACTGTTGAGATGGGGTGTTTCACAAGATTGCCATTAGGTTTTTCCCTCATGATATATTTGCTTCATTAATATTTCCAATCTGGACCGTACTAGCCCATGGACTTAAATGGGTGAAGCAGAAGGGAATAGCTGCCCATCCCTACCATCCCTTCGATTGAATAGATCTTGGGTGATCTGCTTTTCCAAATATGGTTTTCATGGTCACCTGTTGCACTGTCTCCAGTGTTGGTGTTCCTCGGGACTCTCCACTACATTTTATCCCTCCTTGTTCTTTTTGTGGCCACTTTCCAATTCTGAGCTGCTGGGTTGGTGGACCATGGAGATTTCCTCCTGAATAGGTGGTGGTGTTCTGCTGGTGTAGATAATGCTGGTCCTCCATTCATGTGCTCCATCATTGAGCTCTGAGGTTTGGTGTTGCACCTGGCTTCCATGACTATCTGGAGGGTGCTGTTGTGTATCATTTATAGAGGCACTCCATTTCTGTGTGCTGGTACTTGGAAGTTAGGTAATGTGCTCCAATGCTGTATGGTCCTGTCCGAGGGGATGAGGTTGCACATGTACAATACTAAATACACTCCATTTCTGTATGGTGGGCTCTAAGTGTTGAGGTTGCATGTCATTTATAAGGGCAACCCACTTCCATGTGGTGGTACCGAGAATCTTGTGATGTGCTCCAATGCTGTATAGCCCTGTCCAACAAGATGATGTTGTGCAAGTCTCCTAATAAATATGCTCCATCTCTGTATGGTGGGCTCCGAGGTTTCATGTTGCACACGACTGCTGTGACTATCCAGAGGGTGCAGTTGCATATGATTTATAGGGGCACTCCACTTCTGTGAGGTAGTATCTCAAAGTTTGCAATGCACTCCACTGCTGTATGGTCCTGTCTGAGGAGATGATGTTGCTTTGGAGTTGATTCATCACATTGCAGTTCCTCCCTCCAATTGGGATCTCTCAGCCTACCATCAGGATTTAGAGCAGGACCAATCAACATTGAGTCCTCACACTTGTGTTGCCTGTGTTTTCCTATTCCTCACTCAATTTGTCTCATGATCACACAAAACAAGGGGGATAATGTTGAAAGAGGCAACAGTTCTCCCTCTGGTGCTCCACCTCAAGGATTTTTCATGGCCTGAGGTTTGTGTTGCACAATGGGATGCCTATTGGATTGAGTTTGACTATTATGTGACCTCCTACAGGGGCACATCTCTTATTTGCTGTCATTTGGATGTCAGGTTCCCAGATGTATGGTCAGTTGTGGATGGTGCACATTTGCACAGTATAAACTTCTATTCTACTGAACTTGGGGTGAAGATGGTATGGACCCACCTCCTTCCACAGACTGGAGGTTATATTCCCAATACCACTTGGTTTTGGACTGAATTTGACCTGCCATGTATGGTCCATCATGTCCTAGCCATTCTACACTTTGGAGCACATCTAGTTTCATTTTCCCCACATTACCATCTTTATAGGATTCATCTATAGCCTCTCTTCAATGGAATTGAGGTTATGATATCATGTGGTTTGGATTCTAGCCCAACTGTTTTCTCTTCCTTATGGTTATGCTCCTCCATTTCTTCTGCCAGTGTCTGCAACACCTCTTTTTACACTGGGTGAATAATATCTCTGGTACAGAAATGGTGCAGTCTCCCATGTATGATTTCTATTAAGAGGATCATCAGTATAAGGTGTTCTTCTGATGCTTTTGAAGGGTGCTTCTTTTTATCCCTCACACCAGTTCCTCCCCCTCTTCAATGCAGGATTCTAGCTATATATGTAAGCAGAGGGAAAGTACTGTATCGAAAGTAACAATTTTTGTACACTGAAAATATATTTGGATAGGTACTTACCTCTGTTCACACTTCATATACATCCTCCCCACTGAAAGCTGGTGCTTCCTTTTCTGCCTCTACTCAACGTGATAATTTTGTAGAATCAATTAGATGGAGTGAAAGGCATCAGGAGGGTGTGTTGCACTCCTGTTGATGGAAGTTTGTCACATGATGATTTGCATGTGAGGTGCAGTTGAACTACAAAAATAATCGTGGGGTATGTGGGAGTGTAAGGCTTGGCTTTTGGCATGCAAAAAATTGTTTGCATATAGAGGGCAGAGCTGAATGAGAATAGCTATGTATGTGTGAGAAGGTAAGTACCTATGGAAAATATATGTTCACTATAGGAAAATTGTATCTTCTGCTGGCAAGCTTCTCTAGATTGGTAGAGACAAGTGTGAATGAGATCCTGCAAAGACAAGCAATGAAAGGAAGAAGCTCTTTCAAGGTCAGCTAAACACTTGGGGGTGGTGGTGAATGAGTGCCTTGTAGCAAAGGTGTTAAAGAAACATAAGAGCCACATGGTACGAGAAATTACGTCAATGAGAGTTGCAGCTAATGGAGACTATAATGTAAAATTTTGATACTTACTAAAGGAATCAGTTGAATGAGAATAGCTAGTAATTACTTTAAAGAGGAAAGTCTCAAAATGAGACAACACATAATGTAAAGGAAAGAAAGCAGGCATTGAAGAAAAAGAAAATTGAAAGTAAAGTACTTGAGTAGTAAGATTGAAAGAGAAAGATAACCCAATAAAAAGCTAGTAATATTTAGCTGATCTATAAAAGCACCAGCAATGATCTGAAAAAAAGGTGTAAAATATAAATGTACTGAATCATCAATCATAATATTAGCACCTTCAAACATAACAGAAATTATCTCAAGGTTTAAAATAGAACATACCTGAGAATAAAGAAAAGTTGTACCAGCAGAAACTTCTTAAGAATTAGGGCTCGCTGAAAAATTCTGCTTCTCAGACAATAAAGATGAACAGGCCTGAGCTAATGATTGTTTATTGTTTTTTTAATAAGCATTATTATTACCTTTAGCCATAATCATGAGAAAAAAGCAGATGTTTTACATTAGAATGTTCACATGAATGTGCAACTTACTAAGGACACCAGTAGTCATTATGGAATGAAACACTGAATACATAGATCAGCAATGACTGATGACAGTACATACATGGGAACTCTCTGCGTACTAGAGCAAGTTTATCACTTTCTTTGTTGCCATCTGGACCATGACTTGATTGATGCCTTTCTTACTTTTTTCATTTACAAGTTTATTCTGGTATCCAGTTCTGGAAGCAACTAGCTCTCACAGTGGATACATTCAATCTTGAGTGTTAGAACAAGTTTTCTGTACATTCTTGTTGTATCATTCTGGCTATTTCACAATTTTTTGGTACCTTTTGCTGTATTTTTAATAAATAGTTTTGACATTTTCTTTTGTTATGATCCTGGAAATTCTATCATGGCTAACTGCTTCTGAGATCTCCCAGTTTAGGGTTTTGAGGTAAGTTTTTTTTTCATTATTATTGGTCACTTAAGACCCTCTGTAGTTACCTTTGACTCTACAGTTTATGGTGTTCTGTATCTGCTTTTGAATAAAACTTATCCTCCATTTTGGATTATCAATGAATTTGTGGTCAGTATCTCTACTTTTGTAATTAAATTATATGTATTAAAAGCATGCATTACAATTCATCAGTAATTGAAATATTTCAGTTTCCTTTGTTTTGCCACTGTTTGCATCAATTTAATGACAGGTACTTTGAATTTATAAATTTCAGAATTGTATTTAATTTTTAGTGTGATACCAGTTGTTTTAGATTATGCAATTATTGAAAAAGTTTATCATCTGATAAGCTATTTTGAGACAAAACACTTTTTTGTATAGTTCCCGATTTCTGTGAAATTAATTTTATTGGAGTATAAGAGGCTCATAAATGTTGATTAATCAAATATTACAACATACACATTGAAATATTTTGTCATTACAATGGTTTCTTAAATTGAATAAATATGTTTTTCAAATATAGTTTTTAAAGATTTTATGTTGGAAATAAATCTTGTTTTCACATCTCTACAAGAGCTGTCAATGACAAATGCATTCCTTTTTCATATTTTAAGTTTGGATATTTTTTTGTACGTGTCTTATTAGTGTAGATCATCAGATATTTTTTTCCAGGTATGTGAGGAAGCACGTTGTCCCAACATTGGGGAGTGTTGGGGTGGAGGTGATCAAGGTATTGCTACAGCAACTATCATGGCAAGTGTACTGTACTTCATTGCTATCAAGTAATTGTGATTAAGGGGTTTGATTTAGTAAAAACAATACTTTTTGACATTTATGTTTTCATTATTAAAATAATTTTATAATTGTTTCTGGTTTTGTGTGGTTTTGCTTTCAAAGTTGCATAACTAGAATAAAGACAAACAGTGTAATCCAAGTAATGAAACACTAGTGTTTATTGTATAATAGTGTATATTAAAGTAGTTTTAAACAAACTACTGGAAAATTATTCAGTCAAAATTAGTTCTTTTCTTGTAATCTAGTAATATAGACACACATAAACAGTACTAATGCTTATGCAACTGGTATCATAAAAGGCTAGCCTAAAGTTGAACAGTGCTCAAATAATTCTGTATCACTAATGTTAAATGTTTTTAGAATTCTCATACATGAACTATTGATGTTCATTTTCATTTCATTACCAAATAATGTTGTGTTTCATGTAGGCCCAAAAATTTTATTACATAGTATTCACTGTGTTATGTTTTCTAAAAAATAATGATCAACTAAACAAGCATGATAAATTTATATGATGAACATCACTTAATAAACGTTTTCAGTTTCAATGAAATTTTACTGTTTTTACTGAATGCTGTGAATGAAAGCCTTCTATGAAGTAGACTTTATACACAATACTTCATGTTTACCACATAAAGCTAAAATTTACACACTTATTCTTAGTATTATCTCTTTTCAGTTTATGAAGAGGGATGGAAATGCATGAAACTAAGTCCTTTGCAGTTTCTACATTGGAGAGTTTAGTCCTTATATCTGTTCTTTCTCACCCTTACAAATATGTTAAACATATGTTTACATGGTTCTGTGCTATGGAAAAAAAAACAGTTGAGCTATACATAGTCTATTTCAATGTCTTTAGCAAGTCTAGGAGCACTGAACATAATCTTATGTAATCCTATGTAGGTTATAACTTTGGTTTAATCAAGGATGGCAAAAAAAGAAAAAAGATTATGCTGTATTATGCTAGTTTGCTCCTTTAGGTATATGTACTGGAATGAAAAAATGGGTAGACTAGAACATCTACTAAAATAATTTTCTGATTTCAACACTACCTTTTTTAAAGAACATCATCAACCCAGTAAGCTAGTAGAGGATCATATATATCTAATGTAATATTTATGGAAGTTTTAATGGCTTAAATTTCACTTGTAATTTTGTGTTTTATTTTATTAGTGAGTAACTTATAAATGTTCATGCATGTGGGTTTTTAATAGTTCTGACATTTATACATCCTAACTTTGCTGATATTCAACTCTGCTGTAAAATTTGTAATTGCTGTCCACTATATATCCTAAAGTATAAAATATTATAATCTTTTTTTTTCTAGCCACTTTTTTACCATTAAACTACAAGTATTCAGTCATGTATACTTAATTTATGTTACAAAATAACTTCTAGTGCAAGCATATTTTTTGTTTTTTTTTATATGCTCAGATCTGTCCAGTGAAGTACAACTTCAAGATACTATTAATGGTACTAACATAAATTTATGTCTCCAGGCATAACCTAGTGATGTGTCAGGATACAGATTATAGTTTCCAGGGCTCCAGACATGATAAAGCAGAATACACTTTGCTGTAGGCATATATATAGTATGGGTAATAGTAAATCCTACTATTTGGTTCAAAGAACCAAACAAAGCCCTTGCAGCAGCAGGTGCTGCAAATTGTGGTAGATGATTCAAAATTAATTAACTCTGACCTGGCTGTTTAGATCAAGTGGGTATAAAATGCTATTCAGAATGAAAATTCCAATTCCAGTATTTTGAAAGTTTTTTTAAAAATTCAGTACCAAGAAATCTATATAAAAGTAAATATTCTATAAGTTAATATTAAATATATGAAGAAAAAGAAAGAGACATATATTTAAACATTTACAGTGCCTTGCAAAGGTATTCAGCTCTACCAATAATGTCATATTTTGATGAAATGCAAATAAAGTAAACAATTTTTTTAATTAATTTGTTTTTGTTCAAAATTCTAATGATCAAACTTAACACTATTATGTGTGAAGAAGGTTGAATGTCAGCAAAATCTGCCATTCAAGATAAGTCTGACTACATCTATGTAACTATAAAAAGATAGATTTAGACCCCACACTACAATTTGTTATAATTATCAAAGATATAATATGTAGCTTACAGAAAAGGCAACACGTCAGTTATGAGACTTTACAGTTCCTTTTACCTAAACACCCAGTTCCAGGTTGCTTTTACATGATACCAAAAACACACAAACCCAACAATACTGGTCGTCCTATTATTTCTAATTTCGGTATATCTACTGAAAACTTATCTGCTTATATTGATCACCACATCACGTTTGACATCGTACATTAAAGACACAACACATTTTCTGAATATGATCTCTGACATTAACAGCAATGGAAAACTTCCTCCAAACACTATTCTCTGTACAATAGATGTTTCTTCTCTCTACACAAAACATTCCCCACGATGAAGGCCTAAAAGCCCTAGAATCTTCTCTACTAAAACTAGACCAACCCAACATTCAAATTATTACAGGCTTAGGTGAACCAGTACTTACACTCAATGGTTTTAAATTTAATAATGAGTTCTATGTTCAAACAAAAGGCACAGCTATGGGCACCAAATTATGCCAACATTTTTATGAGAGATTTAGAGATGAGACTGTTGGAAAGTTGCGCAGACAAACCAAATTTTTGGAGATGCCACATTGATGACATTTTTTTCATTTGGGAAGGAGCAATGATTCAATACTATCCTTTTATAGACGTGCTAACACCTTCCACAGTTCTATTAAATTTACTCTAGATTACTTCACTACCCAAATAAGTTTCTTAGATGTAAATCTAACAATAAAAGATGGTGTTATACATACGGATTTGTACCGAAAACCAACAGATAAACCACAATATTTGCATAATCAAATCTGTCACCAAACACAATATCACATTCAGTCAAGCACTTAGATTAAAGAAGATATGCTCTGACAATAAGAATTATGATCATCACATTTATTCTTTGAAACAGACTATGACTGAAAATGGTAATAAACAAAACACTATCACCTAACAACTTGACAAAACTAACAATCTGCCTTGAAACAATTACCTAAAACCAATTCTTCTCGTGTTCCACTGGTTATTATTACCCATCACCCAAAACTAAAAACCTACCCTGGATACTAAAAAACACCTCCTTCAACTTAATGATAAACTAAAATCCATTTTTACAGAAGTTCCTGTTTCTTTCAGGAAAATAAAACTTTGCATTCACACTTAGTTCACGCTAAAGTAAACTTTAAGTTGACACCAGGTGGAAATCATCTTTGCAATATCAAATGATGCCAGACCTGTAAGTTCATGCTGGAAATGGATACATTTTCTGATAAAGACAACCAAAAGCAGTTCAAAATCACTAAACTCATAACCTGCTCTACAAAAAAACATCATTTACATAATCCAGTGCCGAAAATGCAACTTCCAATATGTAGGTCAAAACAACTATACAGGAACGTTTTAATAACCACAAATAACTTCTGGTCGCAAAGCACTCTAACATGCTTGGACACTCTCTTGAAGACTTTAAAGTGATGGGTATAGAGACAAATTTTACATCTAACAGAAAAAGGGAAATTAAAGAAGCTTACTGGATAGCACTATTAAATACTGTTATGCCAAATGGCATTAATCTCGATCCCAGGATTATTGACCTTCATATGTCTCTGAAAATATTTTCAAAACTAAATTCATAATGTTACGACAGCTGTTAAGTCACCTGATGTTATTGGCACTGGTGGCATGTGTGAGGAGTTTCTCGAATGATCGTGAATTTCCTAGTTTGATCAGTACACCCACTTTTTCAGTATATAAACCCAGCAAATAAAAGAAGAGATAGATATGCAGATAGATTGAAGATAGAGATAATTGAGTCAAGCAAACAGTAGGCACCGTAAGTAAAGTGTGTGAATCACTGTGATTTATATCGTGTGTTATAAAATTTGTTAAGTGTATTACAAAGTTGTATCGAGAAAGAATAAACTAGTTTTATTTAAGAAAAGACTTGTATCGCTGAAGTTCCTCGGAAAGAATTTATACCAGAAATTAACAAATGAGCACATATGTAACAAATTGGTGTCAGAAGTGGGATGGAAAAAAAAAAGATGGAAAACGAGAAGTGGCAAATCAAACTACAGCTTAGCAGATTTGATGGCAGCAATGCATGAACAACAAAAGAAACAAGAAGAATGAGAAGATAAACAAGAAAAGAGACTACAGCAGTGGTTGGAGGAGAAAGAAAATAAACAAGAAGAGAGACAACAGCAGTGGCAAGAAAACCTGCAACAATGGCAGCTCGAAAAGCAAAATAAACAAGAAGAGAGATTACAGCAGTTGTTGGAGGATAAATAAAAGAAACAAGAAGAGAGATTACAGCAGTTGTTGGAGGAAAAAGAAAGGAAACAAGAAGAACAAGAAAATAAACAAGAAGAGAGACTACAGCAGTGGTTGGAGGAGAAAGAAAATAAACAAGAAGAGAGACTACAACAGTGGCAACTGCAAAAATAAAGAAAGCAAGAAGTACAAGTGGAAAAGATCAGTAAATTTCAAAGTGAATTAAATACGTTAAAGAACGATTTACTGTCTCTAACACAAGTAGGATATATTAGCCATGGCCCTAATCAGCCCCAGACAACAGGAAGCCCTTCCAGACCACGCAGCTAAACCCTAATGCAGACATCTTCAGTCCTGCCAGAAGTCACATTCCAGACATGAGTGTCAGCAATAGGGGTGATCTAGTACGAAGGAAGCCACAGGAATTCAATGGGAGGGCACCGTGGGAAGTATATAGAGCACAATTTGAGCTCGTGGCAGAAATGAATGGATGGACAGAGTAGCAGAAAGCAATGTACTTGGCAATGAGCCTGAAGGGACAACCACTGGAAATACTTGGACAGTTGTCGGCAGATGACAAGCACAACTATAGAGCACTGGTAGCTGCTCTAGAACTCAGGTATGGAACTCAAAATCAGTCTGAAGTCTACAGGGCTAGGTTTAGAACAAGAGTCCGTACTAAAGGGGAGAGCCTGCAAGAGCTGGCACAGGACTTGGAAAGGTGGCACACAAGGTCTACCCAACTGCACCACCAACTGTTGCTGAGGAATTAGTTTGAAGACACCATGGACAGTCCATAACTGAAGATACAAGTAAAGCAAGCACACCCCTCTACTATGCAGGATGCAGTGGCCAGAGATCTTGAATTCGAATCCTACGTTAAGTCCAGCGCAGAAGTACCAAGGTTGGTACAGTCATCAGGATTCATAGCCAGAAAAGGGCAGCTCTCAGAGACTTTGCTGGTACTGTAACAAACCTAGGCACAAGAGAGCTCAATGCCGGCAACTTCAACACAGGGAAGATGCCAGGGCAGGAAAGGCTGCTACCCAGAAAGATTGTTGGAACTGTGGAGAGCAAGGACATATGAGGAACCAGTGTAAGAAGAATACTACCAATAAGTCAGCCTGGGGGAAACCAGTAGTGGTTGGTGCTGAGGGATGCCATTTCTGGCAACCCCAACCCCCATTTTGAAAGTCCCAACAGCTAAGTGTGAAATGGCAAGCACACAAGTATCTATGTGACAGGAAAGCTGGATGGCCAAAAGTGCAACTTTGTCATAGATTCTGCATCTCAGCAAATCTTGTTAGTATCAAGGTGCTGGATCACAAAGGAGTACCAGAAGCCATACAGAAGCTCTGTGGCGTGACAGGACATTATGCAAGGTTGTGGGGACCAGTGTGGGTAATTATTGAGCTCATGGGCATGAAGGACAGACACAAAGTATACTTGGCTGACATTGAAGACCAATGCATATTAAGGTTGGACTACTTACTACTGAGAAAGTGTGCAGTTAACTTCAATAAAATGACGTTTGGGAACAACAAAGGCCAAATTCTGGTAAGTGTTGCTGCATCTGTTGATTTGCATCTCACAGCTCTTAAGTCAAGATAATTTGGGGTAGAATAAAAGAACATCCCCAAGGAAGCCCAATGCTTGTGGAAGCAGTAGAAGACTCATCCAGGCCAGTAGATGTGAAGGTTGGAAGGTCACTTGTGTCAGGTCATTAAGTAGTATCCATAATAGTGGCTAATTTTTCTAAATGTGAACAGACACTTAAGGAAGGGGTATTGTGCCAGGAGGTAGAGCCAATCAATGTTAAAGCAAGAAATACAACCATAAAGAATGGACATCCTATCCCAGACCATTTAACTGCCCTCTATAAGAAGAGCATAGTCCATTTGTCATCATTATGCAAACGTGTTTTCGAAAGGAGATCATGACCTTGGCTGCACAGACCTTGTGGAGCACAGAATAAACACAGGCAATCACCATCCAATAAAGATCCCTTAGAGGAGAAAAGCTACGGCAAAGCAACAAGAGATGGAGAAGGTCATGGATGGCCTAATTAAAGAAGGGATAGTTGAGAAATCAAAAAATCCCTGGTCAACTCCTGTCGTGTTATTCCAGAAGAAGGATGGGACCCAACGTTGTTGTGTGGACTTCAGGGCTCTTAACAGTATAACCG